>NW_006408946.1:0-11093 GCF_000296735.1 Chrysochloris asiatica | reverse complement strand
TTTTTGCTTATCTCAGAGTAACTTTCACAGGTGCTGTCTGCCTTTCTGGTACATGGCAGTTGGTATTGGCTCCTGCCTGGATTTTGGTGTTTTGTAGAGTATGATTGTAGCTTGACTATATGGCAACAGTTGTTGTATCTTTCTGGATAATATAGGGAGATAAAGAGTCCCCCAAAGTAGAAGGTGGAACATAAACAGAAAAACAGCAACAGAAAACAAACAAGGAAACAAACAAACACCAAAACAACAACAATAACAAAAATAAGACTGCATACTATGTAGTCTATAATCACGGAAAAGGGAGAGGAAGGAGATGAGGAAAAAAAAAAAAAATCTGTAGCCTAATATGAGTATGGCTTTAATGTCGTCTTTCAGTTTCTTGCCTTCAAAGCTGCCTGAGATATTTCAAGATAGCACATTGGTTGTTATGGATTTAATTTCATTTTTAGCCTGTTTTGTTTTTAAACTCTCTCTCCCTCTCCATGCCCTGTGTTCTGGCCTTTCCCTATTAAAAAAACAAAAACAAAAAACAAAACAGTTCAGTGCTGGCTCTCGGACTGAGAGTATCTGTGCCTATGCATTGCAGAACCCACCAGTGGTGAGGGTGGGGGGGGGTGTCCACTCACTCAGGCACCCCCTCTAGTCACCAGAATGGAGGTGCACAGACCCTGGGGGACCAATGAACAGATACCAAAAAATGAAAATCAGAACAAAGCAAAACTGACAAAGTGTATTGTCCACCTTTGTTCCGAGGTTCCTGCGGCATTTTTTTGTGTTGTGTCTGCTCCCCTATTTGGTTTTGCCATTTGGTCTCACCCAAGTTGTTGGCTCTGGGCCACTGATCCCGCCAGAATAGAAAGCCTTTGTGTAGTCAATAAAGCACAGGTAAACATCTTTCTGATATTCTGCTTTCAGCCAAGATCTGTTGGACATCAGCAATGCTATCACTCATTCTATGTCCTCTTCTGAATTCCGCTTGAACCTCTGGAATTTCTCTGTCAATGTATGGTTGCAGTCATTTCTGGATTACCTTTAGTAAAACTTACTCACATGGATATCAAAGATATTGTCCGATGATTTCCATATTCTTTTGGGTCACCTCTCTTTGGTATGGGCACAAATATGGATCTTTTTCAATTAGTTGGCCAGATAGTTGTCTTCCAAATTTCTTGGCATAGATGAGTGATTAATTCCAGAAATGCCTCACTGGCTTGAAAAATTTCAACTTGCATTCCATTAATTTCTGATGCCTTGTTCTTTGCCAATGCCTTCAATGCATCTTGGACTTCTTCCTTCAGTATGATTGGCTCTTGATCATTTGCTACCTCTTGAAACTGTTGAACATCAACAGTTTTCTTTTGGTACATTGTGTATTCCTTCCATCTTTTTTTGATGCTTTCTGCATCATTCAGTAATTTGCCCAGAGAATCCTTCAATAATGAAAGTTGAAGCTTGATTTTTTCCTTCTGTTCCCCCAACTTGAGAAATGCTGAGTGTGTTCTTCCCTTTTGGTTTTATGAATCCAGATCTGTGTACATTTTGTTGTAATATTTAACTTTGACTTCTTGAGCTGACCTTTGAAATTTTCTGTTCTGCTCTTGTACCTCCTTATTTCTCCCATTTGCTTTAGCATCTCTATGTTAGAGAACAAGTTTTGGTGTCTCTTCTGACATCCGTTTTGATCTTTTCCTACTTTCTTGTCTTCTTAGTGATTTTTTTGCTTTCTTCAAGTATGATGTTCTTGATGTCATCTCACAACTCTTCTGGTCTTCAGTCTTTAGTGTTTAATGTATCAAATCTGTTCTTCAGATGATCACTGGCTTTATAGATTGGTGTGTTGAATACTAGTGGTATTAACTGGGCTTCCCTGTAGGTGCATGGATATTATCCTATCACAGACAGTGTTGTACCTCATGACTGAACTGGATATGTTCTTTTTGACAATGAATACAACACCATTCCTCTCCAATTTGTCATTGCTGGTATAGTAAACCATGTAGTTGTCAGATTCAAAATGACCAATACCAGTCCATTTCAGCTCACTAATGCCTAAGATAACAATGTTTATGCATTCCATTTTATTTTTGACAATTTCCAATTTTTCTAGATTCATACTTCATACATTCCGTGTTCTGATTATTAATGGATGTTTACAGCTGTTTCTCTTCATTTTGAGTTATGCCCCATCAGTAAATGAAGGTCCCGCTGGCTTTACTCCCATGGTTTTACTCCATTTGTGTCATCATGGCCAACTCTACTTTGAGGAGACAGTTCTTTCCCAGTTGCATTTTGAATGTCTTTCAATCTGAGGGGATCATTTTCTGGCACTATATCTGACAGTGTTTCTCTGCTATTCATAAGGTTTTTGGTGACTAAATATTTGGAAGTAGTTCGTCACTCCTTCTTCCTACTCTGTCTTTGTCTGGAAGCTCATCTGAAACCTGTCCACCATGGATGACCCTGTTGGTATTTCAAATACTCTGTGGATATTTAAAATACCCATGAAGTAACTTCCAGAATCACAGCAACTTTCAAGCTGCCATTGTATGACAAACTGACAGACTAGTGGTGGAAATATGGGGAGCCTAGGAATGGTAATTTAAAATTGGATAAGCTGGTAAAACTTCACTGAGAATGTGGCATTTAAGAAAAAAATCCAAAGGTTATGAATGAGTGGGGTATGCAGCTATCTGGGGCAAAACCTTCCAACAGGGAAACAACACATGTAAATAAAATTCCTGTTACAGGAAAGTGCCTGAAATATTCAAGGAATGACCGGGAGACCAGTGTAACTGGAGTGGCTTTAGAAAGGGAAAAGTAGGAGAAGAGATGAGAGATAGGGAAGGTGATAAGAGCAGATAACATAACTTTTTTTATGACATTGAAAAGTGTTTGTTTTTCATTCTGTGTAAGATGAGGATCCATGGAAGGTTTTTGGCAGAGTAGTTCTGACTTAGGTTTTGTTTTCTGGGCTGTGAAGAAACTATACGCAGGATAGAAGAACAGGATGGAGAAATGGTAGTAAAGATGGAAGCAGAAAGACTAGTTAGGAAGTCACTGATGTTATTCTGGACTAAAGTGATAGCAGTAAGGTGATGAAAAGTAGTCTGTTCTGCGATATTTTTCAAGTAAAGCCAGGAAGTTTTGCTAACTAGAATGAGAGCAACCTAGTTATCTCTTGTTAGAATAGCTTTAACTATTAAGGAATGAGGGAAAGTAAGAATCACAATGGAGCTGCTATATTCTGAGATGGCAGGATGAAGCCAACTGGGGTAGGAACTGGTTTTATGGAACGGACAGAAACATTGGTATTGGACCAATGCATTTATCTCATGTACTATATCCCAGAAGACCGAGTCCTCGGGAGTTCAGAGGAAGAGATGGGCAGAGATGACCATTCCAGCTCTTCAAATACTTACTCTTACAGAGAGAGATGGGCATGGAAAGAGGGAACCATACCAGGAGAAGAATAAGTAGCCTGGACTGTATAATTTCTACCCAGAACTTTTCTTTGGGATATTCAGGCTTCAGAGTGGGCACTATCACTATCACACTTCATGTGTTTACAATCAGCTTTTGGGCATCTTTAGAGTAAGACTGGAATAAATTTCTGTTGCCTTGCATACACTCAAAAAGCACACTTTGATGGCTATGCCATTATATTCTTCTTTGAAAAAAAAGTCTCAAATGAAATCAATTTTTTGTTGTTGTTGATAGTTTTGACCTTCATCTTCTTCTTCTTCTCTCTCTTTTTTTTTTCTGTTCTATATATTTTTGACAATCTTTTTTACCTGTGTCTGAGAATTATGTAGATTAAAGTATATTTTTTTGCCAACATAATAACATAGACCAGTAGTCAGATTGCTACTGTCATGGATTGAATTGCTTCTCTCCAAAATATTTGTCAACTTGGTTAGGCCATGATCACAATATTGTGTGATTATAGTGGTTACGAATCGGGCTGTGAACCTTAAGGTCAGTGGTTCGAAACTACCAGCCGCTCCACGGGAGAAAGATGAGGCTTTCTACTCCTGTAAAGATTTACACCCTTGGAAACCCTGTACAGGGTCGCTATGGGTCGGACCCGACTTGATGGCACTTAACAACAACAACAACAATCCTGCATTTTATAATGTGTTGTAAATCCTAAACTCTGGCTTGTGATTAATGAGGCAAGGTTAGGTTATGTTTAAAAGGATTAGGTTGTTTGTTATGTTCATAAGGTAGAAATAGAGTAGACTGTATCTCTGTGGTATCTTGAATTTACTTGATATGGCATTTCTATCCAAAGGTTTCTTAATTCCCACCAAGTGATTGGGTGGAATCATGCAAATTAGGTAAACAGGACTCTAAGGCTGGGATTGGTTAGTTTTGCCATCCAACTAGATTTAAAAAGAACTATCTTAGAAGCAGGAACAGATGATTGCAGTTCCATCAAGAAGGAAGAGCATGAGTGGAGTGTGAGATCTCAGCCTAGAAAAGCTGCAACAGAAGAGGCAACGGCAGAGGTGGTGGCATGGGGATTCAGAACAGCTTCAGGCTCTAGGCCCATGAACTGAGTAAAGCTGAGTCCCTATAGGCAGGTGATTGGCTTGCAGAATGTGCCCTTTGGCCACCTACAGACTGGCTAAAAGAGCTTTGTAACACTTGGCTGAGCAGGGCAGAGGCCAAAGGACCATTTGGTTGAGAAGTTGAAGACAAGAGTGAGGTGGTGTGCCTGCAGTATGGCAGATAAAAGGCATTCCTGACAGGAAAACTGCTTTGTCCTGAGTTGATTTTGATCCTGAATTGTACCCTGTTCACTTTCCTAAAAACAACCATAATTGTGAGTTTTGTTATGAGTTATGTGTGGCCATTGCAATGGTTTATTGAATCCAAATGTGAATCAGGGAGTGATGTGGAAGGATGGTTGATGTCAGAATAGGGCAAAGAAAGTTGAAGGGTGGAGGCATGTCTGACCTCCACTTTGTAAGACTCGTCCTTGGGCTGTTTTTGAGTTTGTCTCCTTTCTCCTTGTGAAGTCAAGGGAAGTCAGATATGGCTCCCATATGGTTGTTGTAATCACTTTTACTTAAATCACCACCCTTACTAAGGTCACAGCCCTGATACAATTTATGGCCAATTTCCTTGAGATGTGGCCTGTACCACCTTTTATCTTAAAACAAATAAAACGAGAGAGAAGAAGCTAACAGAGAGAGAGAGACCTGAGTACCCCCAAGAAAGAAGAGTGTGCCCCTTGGACTCATAGTCCTATGCTAAAAACATGCTAGACTTAGGGGGAGATTGATTCCTAGACACAAGGAAATCTTCAAGGAACATCAGATCCGGATGTTGAAAGGGCACAATAACTTTTTCCCCAGAGCCAAGTGAGAGAGAAAACACTCTCCTAAAGCTGGCACCCTGAATTTGGACTTCTAACTTCTTAAACTGTTAAAGAATAAATTTCTGTTTGTTAAAGTTATCTACTTGTGGTATTTCTGTGATAGCTGTACTTGAGAAGTAACACAGACACTATGTATAATTATCAGTGATTTGATAAATCGTTTCATTAATTTTTAGAGCAACATATTTCTAGAATTGGGTTTGAACTAAATTAAAGGACATTAGAAATCCTGGTGAAGTCTCTCTACATGAACACCAATAAAAGTTAAAATAATTATTCTAGAGTGGTAGATCACAGGTGTTTTCTTTTTCATTTTAAAATGTCTTATTATCATAAAAGAAATAGAAAAAAAAAACATTGTCAAAGTTCTATATTGGATAGTTATATTTTGGTACAGAATATTTGATTTGAAAAAAATCTGTCTTTTGAGCTTGCAAAGCTAGTATACAAACATTTGGTTTTGGTGCTTTTTTTTTTTTTTTGCTTATTACTATGTTGATAGTTTGAAGTGATTATGGCGGTGAAAAACAGTGGTGCTTCATCCTGACAGATATCAGTATTAACTAAAGCCACTCAACTGGGCTTCTTTGGGTACCCACTCACTTTAGTTCCTTTTAGGAAGAGTCTATGTTGCATAGTATGAAGCCAATGTGAAAGAATCTTCAGAAAGATAAAGAATGCAAGTAGATTATAAGGACGGAGTGAAATTAGATGTGAAATACATAATCTCCATACTGGGAAAGAGGTTTACAGGCATTCTTTTAAATCCACAATTTTAATTCTTAGAACTTCCAAGTAGACTGTAAAGAACAAAACATGGGCAAAAAGAGAAATAACAATTTGGGTATCATTCTAGTTTTTTAATGATCTTTTGTCCTGTGAATGTTGGGGCTTGAATTTTAAGGAACCTCTCTCTTTCTCCTCTGTCTTTGCACACACACATACTCACCCACATATTTGTTTGGAGTCCCTTTGTATTTAGCAAACCAAAATTTTGGAGGTTCAAAGCCACACCTATTGCTGCTCCAGGAGAAAGGCCTGATGATCCACTTCTGGAAAATCAGCTACTGACAGCTTTATAGAGCACAGTTCTACTCTGACACATGTGGCGTCACCATGAATTGAAATCAACTGGATGACAACTTTTGTTTGCACAATATTTAGGAGACAACATTGATATTTTAGACTTGATGGGCCAGGATGAGGCTCACTAACAAAGGGCTTGTTGGTCACCTAAGGTTTCCTCCAGACTCAAAGAGAAGAAAGTAGGTGGAACAAACATCTGTTTATCTTCACACAGAATCTCTTCCCTCTTCTTTATTAACTTCTTCTGAGGAACTGATCTTCTTTGACTGAGTGGTATTTTATAAGATTTGTCAATCACAGACCTTGACTAATGGGTGGAACTATGGCCCAGTTCATATAATCAGGGCTCTTTGCTGAAGTTGAAAGGGAGTGTTCTCTATTTCTTCTTGGATCCTGAGCTGTAAGAGATGACCTCAAAGTTGTCAGCTACCCCAGAATGTGGAGAGCACTTGAAAAAATGTAGTCAACACAAAGAGAGAAACAAAGATGAAAAATACGTAGAGGTAGTGTGGATGAGGTGGGAACAAAGGTGGGTAGGATAAGAGACTGCATGCTAGGGACAGTGCCAGTATGCTTTACCTGATTAAGTACTTGCTCCATCAAGCCTAGGCAGAACTGTACTGCTTCCTTTCATGTTTTGTTCCTATGACTTTATAAGTCCCTCCCTTTGATGTTAAATTTTTTTGAAAATTTTTATTGTGAATTGAGTGAAAGTTTGCAGAGCAGATCATCGGTTTTACATTCAACAAATCATATACTTTGTTCACTACAATGTTCACTACTATAATCCCCTCCATGTACCATGAGTTAACAGTATTTCTCTCAATTCATTTTAACTCTTTAAAAAAAAAAAAATACTCAGGCATACATAATAATTTAAACCACCAAAGGGCACATTCTGCAAGGCCATCAGCTCTCAGTCCCTCTCTTTCCATGATCTAGAGTCCTTAGCTGCTCCCTGTCTCCATATCCTCATCTCTGCCTCCATATCTGGTGTCCCTGCTTCTCTGGATAGGGTTCCACGTTCCGCTTGTGCTCTTCTCCCTTGATGGTCCTAGGGTCCTCTGTTTTTGAACTATAAGATTAACTACTCCCCTGTTTTTGCTACAAAATTTCTACCTTTACAATTGTTACAGCTGATAAAAATTACTCATAAGACTCTTATCCCCATCTCTTTTCACTAGACCTATCTAGACAAGATGAAAACTATTCAATGGGGACTCTATCTCCACCCCCAACACACTTAAATGAAACTCCCCCTTGAAAACGTGTAAGCCAGTTACTTCATGCCTTTATCACCCCCTCATTTTAGGTAGCCAATGTCTAAGTTGCTCATCTCTATCTACCTTGTATATAGAAGGAATAGCATTGATACTTGATGTGAAGACACCTTTCCTCTCTGTTGGTATTTTGAGCTACTACATCCATTAGTATAGGTTAAGTTTGTTAAATTATAGCAATTTACCCTTATTTCCTTTATAAAAAAGTTTTTTTTTTTTTAAATCTTCCTCTAGTCTAGTTCTGATTCTCAAGCCATTGAGGCTAGTTCAAATGGGTACTATCTGCAAGTTTGGGTGTTCTTGTGCATCTCCCCTCACTTAATATCAGCTGGATGCTTCACTCTCAGCTCTAGCCCTCTATGGCTGTGTCCTTATCCATGGGCTCAGGTATCCCCAGGTCTCACCACACTTTGGACCCACCAGCCCTTCCCCTTCTCTCTCTCATCTCCAGGTAAATGGGAATGAATGGAATATGGTTGAACTTAGCCCATTTCTTCATTGCTGCCTTTCCCTCTCTTCTACTCACCAGTAGACCAATGTGGCTGCCAGCAAGCCTACATGCCTCCTCATGTGTTCCTTTTTAGTTTCCTTCTTAGAGGGGGGTTTGTCCTGAAGGGACTTGATTGCTTGCCTTGATGGCTTCCTGGCAACCAACTTGTTTATTTTTGTAGTAGACAATAATACTGCCATTTTTGTTTTGCTTTTTTCCTGCTGATCTTTCTTTGAAGATGTATCTTCTGTTGCTCTAGCTGTCTCAGATTGGTCTGCTTGTCCTTTCTAGTGGGATATCCCACCTCAGAAGTTTCTGGATGGGGCTCAGAATTCCACCTAAGATCCTATACACTGCAAAGGCTCCACAAAGGCCTATTTCACTGGGCAAGTTCTAGAACCCCTTTTAGGTATTCCATTCTCTTTTAATTTAAAATAGTTTGAGTTTGTTGTTGTTAGGTGCTGTGGAGTCAGTTCCTACTCATGGTGACCTTATGCACATAAAGCCATCCCTTATACATTTGTTGTTTGAATTCATTATTGCTACCACTTATTAGGGTATGAATCCATCTTATTAGGGGGTCTTCCTCTTTTTTGATGACCCTTCACTTTACCAATAATTATTTTCTTGTCCAAGGATCGGTCCTTCCTGACAACATGTTCAAAACAATAGAGACCAATGTTCACCATTCTTGCTTCTAAGGAGCATTCTGTCTGCATTTTTAGTTTTAGTTTTGTTTCTGTAATTTTCAGCCAAATAATTCAGATCAATATTAACAGGATTTAATATTTTCTTCTGCAAGTCCAATCCCATTTTTCCAATATTTGTTATGTGCCCTTGAGTCAGTTCTGACTCATAGGTACCTTGTTTAGGGTTTCTGAGGAATGGCTGGTGGGTTTAAACCACCAATCTTGTGGTTAGCAGTCCAGTGCTTATCTTACAGCACCACATATAGGTGAGAAAAAAGGTGTGTGAGAGAGATTGTGTATATGGCTAGAAATTTTATTATTTTCAGTTTGGTTTTAAATGAGGAAAATTGCACAGAAAATGGCCAAGAGCCCCCACATTACCAGAGGAGTAGTAATAATTAAATGAGCTAATCATATATTACCTGGGATTACCAATAATTACTTAAGGTATAATGTCCAATTTACTTAAGGTATGATGTCCAATTTAAAGAAGAATTTAAAGAAACAAAAGCAACTGTGGGGGATGAGTGATAACATTAAGCCATTTCTATTATGTGTTCAACATGTATTAGACACTTTCTATCAGAATTTCAAAGTAGTTGGAACCAGTTCAGTCATGGAAGTTGAAACAAAACCAGAAAAGACCTGACTTACAATATATTGAATGAACAGGAACAATAACCAGAATGCTATCCAGGATGAAGCCCTGGAATGGGAGACTTGGAAGAGATGTGATCCCTTTTAGAAGCTTGATGTAGGAGACTTGCATTGTTGGCAAAACAGCAGAGAGCAACACACATTCAAGGCAACATGGTCGGCAGTCATTTTTGAGCTGAGTTTAACTGTTTCCCATTCTATGGATAAGAGATTGGTTGCTATGCAATGTGTAAACTGCCCTATGAGGAAGATTAATTTTCTAGCAAGACTGACCTCTAATTTCTCCCATTCCAGTTATTGATTCAGTTCACCCAAATTTTAAAGATTTGGGTCTGTTTTGGTATTGCTTCCTTGGCCATGATTGAATGGGACTGAATTCATTTGAAGCCATGCTTTAAAACCACTAGCTTCTCTGGTATTTATGAACACCTTGTAAAGTAAATGTATCCACTGCATAAGCTTTAAGGTCCAATTTGGGGAAAAAGACAGTGTATTGGCTCTCATAATTGAGTAGGTTCAAGAGTAGGACTGTCTGTAGGGACAACTTGATTCAAAACAACTGGAATCATCAGGATCCAGTTCTCCTTCTTGTGACTCATATTTCCTGTTACATAGACAAACCAGAGTATGCAGTACTTCTGCTCTTTTTACTCACACAAAAGAAGCCTTACACTCAGGCTTGTTTGGTGGTTCCCATCATATAACACCCACAAAGTCTTGAAGTGAGTGTTTTGAAAATATAAAGTTGTGTAAACAATTACAGATCATAGGTCCTTGGAGTCAGACATGAAATCTTGGTTCTGCTATTTGCTGGGTGTGTGACGTTAGTTTAGGAAAGTCTTTAGGTACCTATAATATTTTGTGATGGACAGGACATTTCTGTTTAACTTTGATGTCCAGAGTTTGCTATCAAAAATTAAAGTTATGTAACCTGCTTTGTTTACGATGTTTTTAGGCAGCTCAGAGATTAAAGCATTAAGCTGCTAACTGAAAGATCATCACCAGCCACTCCACAAAATACAGATGTGGTAGTCTGTTCCCATAAACCCAACTCTGTCCTATAGGCTTGCTATGAGTTGGAATCAACATGACAGGATGTTTTGTTTTTAGAGAAACTAACACATTAGTGAAGTAATTGCAATATACTTAACTCAGAAAAACATAGCTTCTCTTCCTCTTCTGCTTAATCAGATGGATTTTTTTTTTCTTCCTCAAATTACCTTTGAGAATTTTATTTATTTATTTTATATTCCAATTTTTGTCTGAGCAGCTTCCCTCTGATGGCCTTTATAATTTATTCTAAACTTTCATCAGAATTTTTGTATAATTAGAGCCCTCATACATACTTCTAATTTTGAGTATAAGTTTCAGTTTAAAGGGTCACTGTATTTTTTGATATTAGATCTTTAGCCTCCAAAAATATGTATGAATGTAAACTATCTAAATAACTATATAAACCAAAGACACATTTGTTGCTGTTAAGTGCCATCAAGTGAGTTACAACCCAT
>NW_006408945.1:1604899-1606659 GCF_000296735.1 Chrysochloris asiatica | reverse complement strand
AAGAGACAGTTATTCAAATAAACAGAGGACACTGAATATTTTTAAAGGTATGTGCCAGGGTTAAAATTATCAACATATTTATTCAATCTGTATGATGAGTAAACAATTCAAGAAGCTGTATTATATGAAGAAAGAAGTGGCATCAGGATTAAAGGAAGACTCATTAATTACCTGTGATGTGAGGATGATAAACTTTGTTTGATGAAAGGGATTTAAAATACATACTGATGAGGCTCAATGACAACAGTCTTTGCTCCCCAAAGTAAAGAAAACAAAAATCTTCAACACTGGACCAATAAATAACATCCCCATATAAATGGGGAAATGATTGAAGTTGTTAAGCACTTTATTTTTCTGAGATCAACCATCAACACTCATGGAAGCAGCAGTCAAGAAATCAAACGACATATTGCATTAGGCAAATCTGCTGCACAGGACGTCTTTAAAGTGTTGAAGAACAAAGATGTCAGTTTGAGGACTAAGGTGTACTTAATCCAAACCATGATATTTTCATATGCATGAATTGCTTCATATTTCTGTGACAGTTGGATAATGAATAAGGATGGCCATAGAATAATTGGTGCATTAGAGTTATAGTGTTGGAGGAGAATATTAAAAATACCATGGACTGCCAGAAGGACAAACAAATCTGTGTTGAAAGAAGTATAGACACAATTCTCCATAAAAGCCATAATGGCAAGACTTTGTCTCTCATACTTTGGACATATTATTAGGAATGATCTGTCCCTGGAGAAGGACATCATGTTACTTAAAGTTGAGGGTCAGAGATATAGATTGTTATAGTGGCAGCCCCAGTGGGCTCATGCATAATAATGGTTGTGAGTTTGGTGTAGGACCATGTAGTGTTTTATTCTGTTGTGTATATGGTCACAATGAGTAGGTTCTGATTCAAATGCAGTGAATAGCAACAATAAGAAAGACCATTATTCAAATATACACATAAACCACTAAATTCATTGATGCAAAGATTGAAGATTTCTACTAATTTCTTTAGTCTGAAATTGATCAAACATGCAATCAATATGCATTGATAGTTACTAGTGATTGAAATGCAAAAATTAAAAAGAAAAATGAAGGATCTGTATGTAGAATATATGGCTTTGGTTATAGAAATTACCTTGAAATCACGTGATAAAAAATTCCAAAACCAATGACTTATACGTTATAAATATCTTTTTTAAACAACATTAAAAGTCACTATACACATGAACCTTTACCAGAAGAAATACACAGGAGTCAAAATGACTACATTTGTGGAAAAAGATGATTGGAGAAGTTCAATATCATCAGCTAAACAGTGCCAGCAGCCTAACTGTGAAACCAGCCATCAACTGCTCATGTGTAAATTTAGTCTGAAGTTGAAGAAAAAGAAAACAAGTCCTGAAGAATCAACATACCTGATTTTAGAGATCATCTCAAGATAGTACTGGACCCAGTGAACACTAATAACCGAAGAATAGAAGAGAGTAGAATGACCCCCCAAAATCACACATAAAGAAAGCAGTATGTCATTTAAAAGTCAGGGAAGAAAGAGAAGACAAAAATGGATGGCAGAAGCCATTGAAAATACAATAGCTAAAGCTGATAGAAGAAATGTTAATTTAAAAACTGAACAAAAAAATTCTAAGAGGAAATCAAAAAAGTGAAGTGTTAATATGAAATATGCAAAGACCTATAGTTATATTGACTACGCAAAGGCTTTCAATTGTGTGGATCATGACAAGCTATGGACAGCAGTG
>NW_006408945.1:1601183-1603014 GCF_000296735.1 Chrysochloris asiatica | reverse complement strand
TTGTATCCTTTTACCAAACTTACTCATCTAACAATAGCAACATACACATACACACATTTTTGAAATATTTACTTTAACTCCTAAAACTATACCTGAATCTTAGACATATGTCCCCAGGTAAAGCTGTCTAGAATGCCAGTAATCATTTTTCTACTGCTTGTTAGTCAGTATTTTCTTTGCAGGACAACTCTAATGTTCATGGCCCACACCATTTACATCACCAGTTACTTTTAGTTAAAACAGCTTATAACTCAGAACATATTTTTGTGTTTTCATGACTAAGGAAAAAAATCATCTGTCAGTATATCTGAAGTTAGCATTCTACATGCCTCCATTCAGCATCTTATTCTTCCTGAACTATGCCTCAAGAAAAGTGCCTTTCACCATTTTCACTGCATCTTTAACATTTACATTCTTGTTTATACAAATTAATAATGGATAAATCTTAATTTCCCCTAGTTTATGTAAAAAAATACCAATAGCTTTTTTAAAGAAGGACTATAAATCTTAGGAGGACTATAAATCTCTGTGATACAAACTGATGCACAATCTTAAAAATCATATCTCACAGTCCTGGTGTGGTTCTGTAGAATAAGCACTATACCACAAGGTTCATTTGAACTACAAGGTTGGTTGTTCAGACTCACCAGTCACTCCTTAGTAACCCTATACAGGATTGCTATGATTTGGAACCGACTTGACAATATTTGACAACAATAAAAATAATGAGAGGTAGCGTAGTGGTTACGAATTGGGCTGCGAACCTTAAGGTCAGCAGTTCGAAACTACCAGCCGCTCCACGGGAGAAAGATGAGGCTTTCTACTCCCATAAAGATTTACACCCTCGGAAACCCTGTACAGGGTCGCTATGAGTCGGAATCGACTTGACGGCACTTAACAACAACAACAACAACATGCTGGCTCATATGGAGCTGTGGCAGTGTAGTGTTTACAAGTTGGGCTGCTAACTTCAGGATCAGCAGTTCAAAACTGCCAATAGTTCCATAGGAAAGATTTTTCTGTTCCAATACAGATTTATAGCTTCTGAAACCCTATACAGGGTCGCAGTGAGTCAGAACTAAATCCATGGCACATAACCACCACCACCACCATGCTAGCTCATTTGGTATAATCAATCATATGCTAGTTCTTGGAAATGGCATTTATCTTCTCCCTGAAATCAATGGATCTAGCTCAGAACAGCTTTTCCTGATAAGTACTGTCATCCCTTCAGGGCCCTGAAGCAGATGGCCTATCACATTATTTAACTTTGACAAAAGTTAGAAACTCAGAAAGATAATGCACTGCTTAGAGGTGCAAAAAAGGCATAATGTATATATACTTTTTTATTCTCCTTATCTTGTACTTTGATATCCCGATGAAATTTTATGTAATACTTATATTACTATTTTAAAGAGTTGTTCATCATTAATAAGTTAAGAAAGAAATGTTTATATATCATTGGTATTTTTCTAGTTTAGTAAAGCATTAAACTGCTCAATACTAATCTGTAAAGCAAAAAATTGCTGCCCTTCTTGTCCTGGTGTTATGTAGCCTATAGCTGATTTTGTACTACATTTGAACATAATGTTTGTATAATTATTTTATTTTAAACTGATTCACTCCTGGAGGTGCTTACTCTTCTGTGGCAGGAAATAGGAAGACAGCTACTTGGTCAATTAGTTGGAAGAGATCCACCTTTGTACCCATTCCAAAGAAAGGTGAACCAATGGAATGCAGAAATCATTCAACAGTATCATCATTATCGTATTCAAGTAAAATTCTGGTGAAGATCATTTAAAAATGATTACAGCAGTACATCAAAAGGGAG
>NW_006408945.1:1599552-1600833 GCF_000296735.1 Chrysochloris asiatica | reverse complement strand
TTGATCATATGCTACCTCTTGAATATTGACTATTTCTTTTTGGTATAGTGACTGTGTGTATTCCTTACATCTTCTTTTGACGCTTTCTGCATCATTCAAAATTTGCCCAAAGAATCCTTCAATATTTCAAATCAAGGCTTGACTTTTTTCCTCAGTTCTTTCAACTTGAAAAATGATGAGTGTACTCATCCCTTTTGATTTTCTAGCTACTGGTCTTTACATATTTCATTATAATCCCTGACTTTGTCTTCTGGAGAGACCCTCTGAAATTTTCTCTTCAGTAATTATGCCTCCCCATTTCTTTCATTTGCTTTAGCATGTGTAAAATGCAGAGAAAGTTTCCAAGTCTCTTCTACATCTACTTTGATCTTTTCCTTCTTTTTCTTGTATTCTAATGATTATTAATACAACTACTTTATTCCTGTATGATGTCCCTGATGTCATCACACAAATTGTCTGGCCTTCAATCATTAGCATCTAATACATCAAATTTGTTCTTGAGATGATCTCCTAATTCAGTTTAGGATGTATTCATGATCATATTTTGGCTCTCATGGACTTATTTTAATTTTTTTCACCTTGAACCTGAGCAATTGAACTCATATGAGCAATTGATGGCCAGTTTCACAGTCGACCTCTGGCCTTGTTTTACATGATGAGGAACCTGTACATGGACCTGTTTGTGCTCATGGGAAACCTACACATAAATGAATGGGCAGCCTTTCAAACAGAATAAGGGAACACTGAACGGTTTAAAAGCAGGAAAGGCGCGTGCTAGGGTTGTATTCTTTTACCACACATATTCAATCTGTATGCTGAGTAATCAGAAAGATGTTTACCTGTGCTATATTGACTATGCAAAGGCTTTCAATTGTGTGGATCATGACAAACTATGGACAACATTGTGAAGTATGAGTATTCTGGAACACAATTGTGCTTATGAGTAATCTGTACCTGGATGAAGAGGCAATTGTTTGAACAGAACATGTGAACACTGACTGGTTTAAAATTAAGAAAGGTGTGTGACAGGGTTGTATCCTTTCACCATACTTATTCAACCTGTATGCTAAGCAAATCATCAGAGAACCTGGGTTATATAAAGATAAATGTGGCATCAGGATTGGAGGAAGACTATTTAAACATCCTGTGATATGCAGATAATACAACCTTGCTTGCTGAAAGTGAATATGACTTAAAATATTTACTGATGAAGATCAAAGAGCACAGCCTTCGCTATAGATTGCATCTCAATGTAAAGAAAACAAAAATCCTCACCACTGG
>NW_006408945.1:1594446-1598581 GCF_000296735.1 Chrysochloris asiatica | reverse complement strand
AGAGAGAGAGAGAGAGAGAGAGAGAGAGAGAGAGAGAGAGAGTTAGGCAAATCTGCTACAAAAGACCTCTTTAAAGTGTTCAGAAGCAAAGTTGTCACTTTGAGGACTAAGGTGCATCTAACCCAAGCCATTGTATTTTCAGTAGCATCATATACATATGAAAGCTGAAAATGTATAAGGAAGACAGTAGAAGTTTTGATGCATATAAGTTATGGTATTAGAGAAGAATATTTAAAATAATACTGTAGACTGTATGAAGAACAAACAAATCTGAGCTGGAAAAAGTACACCCAGAATGCTCCTGTGAAGGAGGATGGTGAGACTTCATTTTTCATACTTAGGTCAATTATCTTGTGGTACCAGTTCCTAGAGAAAGACACCATGCTTGGTAAAGTGGACGGTCAGTGAAAAAGAGGTAGACGTTTAACAAGATTCATTGGCATAGTTGCAGCTGCAATGGGCTGAAGTGTAACAATGATTGTGAGGATGTTGTATGTTTTGTTATGTTGTGCATAATGGTCACTATAAATCACAATTGAGTAGATGTCACCTATGGACACCAATGTGACCAAGGAACTTTGTTAGAAACTATCAGATAAAAGGGTGGGAAAAGAAGGAGAGGGTCTCTGAAATAGTCTTTATAGTATAGATAGGAATCCTGTGGCGCTATAGGAAAAGCACTATACAGCTAGCTGCAAGGTCTGCATTGCAAGCTCACCAGTTTCTCCTTGGAAACCTGTACAGGGTTGCTATACATTGGAACTGACTCAAAGGCACTTAAAGACAACAAGTGTAGATTGCTATCTTTGCTAATAGATTTTGAGAGCCTTTCCTTCCCTAAACTCCTATTAATTTAAAACTAAAACTAATATACTACAAGGATTCAAGAGTGATTCAATTCTCCTAAAATATTTGTTCTGAGAAGTGACTATATCAGGATGGAGTTTTATTGCCACTGGATAGTTTAGCTTCCTCTTCCTTGAATTATGCACAGTTCAGGGTTTACCCAATATTAGCTCATCAAAGAACAATGCGTAAAATATTTTATTAAAGATATTGATGTGAATCTAGTATTTTTTTCCGTTTTCTATTAGAATTATACTTTGCTCCTAAAGTAGTAAAATAAAAAAAATAAAAAATTAGGTACACAAAATATAGTTTTCATTATAATTGCAATATTAATTTTTATACCATAAATTAAATTAACCAGTCAAACAATGGAGCAAATGTGATTCAGTTTCTTTAAATACTTTGAAATTCAGAATGAAAATATATAGCCATATGAAAATTAGCATATTTGTTTGTGGCTGGTAGGGGTATCAAGTTCTTTTTAGGAACGTAATGGCTCGGAACTGACTCAACAGCACTTAACATTAAAAATAACAATCTTTCTCATACTTATTTTTAAAAATCTAAAATTTGATGATTATGTTTGTTAAAATTCAGAGCACTGGTACAGCATAGATCCTAATAGAGTACATGATATTTTTATATTTCCATATAGAAGTCTATGTATTGATATTTTTATTGTAAAAGATCTCTTTATAGATTAAGTGCTAACTTGGTTTTAGGTGCTTATATAACAAAGTATCTGCCATACTTGAAATGCACTTTTTGAAATGCCAAGGTAAAGTTTGCTAAATATAAAATAGCTGCCTAATCAAGTTTTCATATCACCATCAAACTGTTTTTGAGATCAGATGTCAAAACTAAAATTGCAGGTGAATTTTTTGAGACAGACTGTCTGTTAGTTTTATTCAGAATGGCAGATTCTTTTCTCCCAGAAAATTACTTTCTCTTCCTTCCCCCAAATAATAATAGGCAAAATATATTCAATTCAAATTGTCATTTCTTCAGATACACTTTAGTCCCTTCAGCAACTGAGAACTTCAGCTTTCTGAACCTATGAAAGGTAACCATCCCTGTGTGTGGGTTTAAAAACAGTACTTTTAAAAACATTGGCTCCTGATGGATGACTTAATTTCTCCTATGGAATCATCAGCATGTTAAGGCTGAATGAATTGTATCTTTATAGCTTTAGGTCCTATCATTCATGATATTGAAAGAAAATATAAACTTCTTGTATAATTACTTCAGGGAATCTGCTTTGATAATATTTATAAAACCGTCTTACTAATGCTTGAGTTTCGTGAACAAAGAGCTCACAATAGCATTGTGTTGTTGTCACTGTTAATATGTGACTGAGAATAACTTCATCTGGTACAGTGTTGGTTTTTGCAGAAAGTGAGAGAATAGGTAAAATATTTAGCATGTTGTATAACATAAAACCACCATTTAAAGATAAAAACTAATTCATATAAAAGCTAATATGCTGACTTGCTGTGTATCATGAGTAGAGAAGATAAAGGTGGTGCTATTTGATAAAGTTTTGTTCAATTTTAGTATTGCTAAAGAAATAATATCTCATCTATAACACCATTTGGTTCCGACTGAGAGAAAATGTCACAAATGTTCACAGTTTTCAAGTGAAAACCCCTGTCTGCATATTATAGAATTAAAAAAAGAAGAAATGAAAGCAATATTAATTTGCTTTAATATACTTTTTGGTTAATATTGGAATTTAAAGTGGAGTTGTCAGGACCTTGTTTAATTCTGTGGTAGATGACAGAAAATTAAAAATGTACCTGCATTTTGCCAGGCAGAGTTTTGGTGACCAATGAAATTACACAGATTAAAGGAAAAAGATGGCATTTTAAACTGAGGAAAAAAACATTTTTTTATGGTACATTAAGGATTAATCGACCAGAAATCCAGGATATTACACTGAATACAGCTGATGGCAGGTGTTATTTTATTTTCAGAAAATCTATATTTCATAAAGATTATAAGTAGAGGTTGAATTTTAAAGCTTTTGTACAATACCAGGAAGAATAATACTTGATTAGTCTAGTAAAAAAAAAAAGAGAATTTACAATACTAAATAGGCTTTTTCTCTTCATTAGTCTGTGATAATTCTTTGCAACAAAACTGAGAAATGTTCACTGAAGTCTAAAATTTATCATGTGTCAAATCTTTTATTTCTGTTGCCATAAGAATCTATTCAAACCAATAATGTGTTAATTGAAAAGGCTTCATTGGTTTAAAAGGTTCTAAATGGACACGATTAAGCTTAGACTGCTTTAGTAAGACTGTCTTTAAACCAAAATTTATTCTGATCATTTCTACTCTGACTAATGCCAATTAAAACAGATGTATGGTATGAAAATATTATTCATTTTTATTACTTTCTACATCAATCATTGATCCAATTTTAAATTTTCATTCTGGAGTTGGAAGGTGGGGGAGAAGGAAATAGAATTTACATTTTTTTTAGTCTGGCAAACACTCATATCAAAACAGAACTCATTTAGCATAAGAAATCACCACGTTTCTTCACCTTAGTTCAGAGTGAACTTACCAAAAGAAATGATGTAGGATAAGCACTGGGCTGTTAACTACAAGGTCAACTGTTGAAATCCACCAACTGCTTCCCTGAAACCTTACACTGGTTCTTTCTGAATTGTAATGGACTGTTATGTAACAGCACATAACAACAACAACATGCTGCTAGCACAAAAAGTCTTGTTGGGACAGTGGTTAAAGTACTTGACTGCTAACTGAAAAGCCAGAGTTCAAACCACAAGCTGTTTCCAAGAGAAAGATGTAAGAGTTTGTTTGAGTAAAGATTACAGACTTAGAAACCATATGGGTCAAAATCAACAGGATGGCAATGTTCCTGTTAGGGGCTATCAAGTTGGCTCTGACTCATAGCCACCCTCTGCACAACAGAACTAAACACGGCCTGGTCCTGAGCCATCCTCATAATTGTTATGTTCAAGCCCATTTTTGCTGCTATTGTGTCAATCCCTCTGGTTGGATATTTTCTGACCCTCTACCAAGAATGAGTCCTGGTGTGGTGCTGTGGATTAATGAACCAGACTGCAAAGCTGTTTGAACTGCAGGGCCGGTGGTTCAAGCTCACCAGTTGCTCCTCAGAAACCATATACAGGGTCACTATGGGTCAGAACCAACTTGACGGCACTTAAACAAAAACAACAACAACCAAGAATGATATCCTATCCAAGGATTAGTCTTTATTTATTTAGTGTTTTATTGTCAATTATATGATAGTCTA
>NW_006408945.1:1546871-1569135 GCF_000296735.1 Chrysochloris asiatica | reverse complement strand
ATATTTTGGACATATTGTCAGGAGGGAGCAGTCACTGGAGAAGGATATCATGTTTGGTAATTTGGAGGGTCAGAGAAAAATAGGAAGACCCCCAAAGAGATGGATTGGCCAAGTGTAGCAACAGTAGTGAGGTTGGCCCAGGATCAGGCAGTGTTGCGTTCTGCTATGCATAAGGTCGCTATGGGTCAGTACCGAATTGATGGCACCTCACAACAACATCATGTTGAAGCTCATACTTTGGCTATTGTGAACTTGTTTTCATTTTCTTCATCTTCATCTGAACTGGCATATAAGCAATTGATGATCTGTTTCACAGTCTGTCCCTGACCTTGTTTTAGCTGATGATATACAGTTTCCCACAGATGTAGTCATTTTCATTTATGTGTTTTCCATCTGGTGAGGTCCATGTGTATAGTCATCTTTTATGTTGTCAAAAGAGGTATTTGCAATGAAGAAGTCATTGGTATTGCAAAATTCTATCATGAGATCTTCCACGTTATTTCTGTCATCAAGGCCATATTTTCCAACTTCCTCTTTGTTTCCAACCTTTGTATTGCAATCACCAGTAATTATCAATACATCTTGATTGCATGTTTGATCAATTTCAGACTGAAGACATTGATAGAATTCTTCAATTTCATTTTTACAGGCTTTAGTGGTCAGTCAGTAAAATTTGACTGATATTAATATTAACTGGTCTTCCTTGTAGGTATATGGATATTATTGTATTTCAGACAGTATTATACTTCCAGATAGATCTTGAAACATTCTTTTTGGTAATGAATGCCATGCCATTGCTCTTCAATTTGTCATTTCTGGTAAAGTAAACCACATGATTTTCCAGTATAAAAGGATTAATTCCAGTCTGTTTCAGCTCACTAATGCCTAGGATACTGATGTTTATTTGTTACAATTCATTTTTGACACTTCTAATTTCCTAGATTCATATTTCATACATTGTGTGTTTTGCTTATTAATGGATATTTACAACTGTGTCTCCTCATTTTAAATTGTGTACTGTGAGAAATGTTGTCAATACCAACAAACACTGAAGTAATCCAATCTATACTCATTTTAGTGAATATGAGGTTTTCTCTATTTGATTTTGCAAAATCAGGCACCCAACTCAGTAGACATGGGCAGACGTGCCTCATAGTCAACCTGAAAACAGTTTTATTCCATGTCTCAAAAATGCCCCTCCTCTAGTTTCAGTTTCCCATTTACAATTCTATCCAGAATGCCCCATTTTCCCTCTCTGTATGGTATCCAGAATGGTGCCCAGGGTCTTAATGACTATATTCTTATTTAAAGTTCCTAGACTGAGAACAGACTTATTTCCTCCCTTCCCCAATTCATCCTGCTTACATATCCCTGGCTGTGAAGTTACAACCTATGTCTGGTCTAGCAATCTCATGAGCCCTTTGTTCCTGAAGATGGACCATCTTGAGAATTTCTCACAGCACCGTCAGTAAATAATGTTCCTGAAAGCCTTATTCTATTAGTGTCATCACGATCAACTCTTCATTGAAGAGGCAGATCTTCTCCAGTCATATTCTGAGTGCCTCCAACCTAAGTGGGTGGTCCTCTTCTGCCACTATATCTGACAATATTCTGGAGCTGTTCATTATGTTTCAACATTCAATATTCTGGTGATGACAGTATCTCACTACTATTCTTAAGGTTTTCAGTGGCTAAACAGGAAAAGTAGTCTGTCTCTCCTTCTTCCTGGTCTATCTTGGTCTGGAAGCTCAGCTCAAGACCATCATGGGTGTACCATGTTTGTATTTAAAATGCTGGCCACATCGCTTCCAGCATCACAACAACATTAAAGCTACTCATTGAGACAAACTGACAGATAAGTGGATTGATGACCCTGCTGGTATTTAAAATACTTTTTAAATGAATTTAAAATAATTTAAAGTATTTAAAATAATTTCCAGCCTCACAACAATATGCAAGCCAACACAGTAGGACAAACTGACAGACAATTGGTGGGAATAAGTGCTTGTTGTTATTAAATGCCATCAAGTTAGTGCCTACTCATTGTGGACCTGTATAGGGTTTTAAATGCCACCATGAGGTTCAAATGGACCTTGTTGTCCAGTGCTTACCTTACAGCATCACACCAGGATGTCAGTGCTCGGAGATTAAAATCCAATATCAATTGAGGTTGTGAAATAAATGTTAAAGAAAAACTTTTAGCAATATATGTAGCAAGAAGGAAAAGAGATTAATTGCTAAAACTAATAGGAGTTTTGCTGTTGATGGGGATACATATTTAAATGTTTTTTTCTTTCTATTTCCTCCATCGAACAAAAATTGTAGAGTGTAGAGTAAAAGTAATTGGTAGACAAGAAACCTTCTGGTTTAGAAAGAGAAGGGGTTTGGAGATGCCTCTTGCTTTGAAAAGAGGCTGAGTAAATTATTGTTGAAGCAGTAAATAAACCAACAGATGTTATCACAATATTATAATTTAGAAATTCAGGAAACAGTATAGTATCCAAGTAAAAGAGACTTAATATAGTGTTCTAATTTGCAAAAAGAAGTAGTAAAGATTCAGACAATCTGTTTAGTGCACTAAATGTTAAAATTTCAATAAACTATAAATTATATTGTTAAATAAATAATTGTAGCTATTTCAAAAGAACATAATAGGACTTTCTTAACAATGAGCATGCCAGTGGAGTCAACTCTCATTGTCAACATGTTCCCTGTCTCTCTGCCCACCCACAGCTCAAGCTTCTAAAGCAAACAAGAAAGATTTTCTAAGGAGTCTGTTTAGGTCTTTCTGAGTCCACTTCTGATTACCACTGTGGACTGCTGACTACAGCTGCTGTGTGCTAGGCATCTTCAGAGGAGGATACCCTCACAGACAACATACTATGGAGTAGTCTGTGATACCAGAAAAGGAGACCTTGCTGGGGGTCCTATCAGACATGACAACATCTCACTCATGTGGTAACTATCAGATGTTGCACTGAAACAAAACTCCTACAGAAGGTTTCCAACAGTTGAGTCAGGAAGCGAATCACCTAAGTGGTGACTGCTCCTCCCACCCCCACAGGGCCATGGTGCTCTGAAATCCACAGCACAGATCATTAGGAGGATCTTTTAGGGAGTGTCATCTCTTCCTTTCTTGAAATGGAAAAAGGTTTACCTGTGCTTCTCCTGAATGCCTACTCAGATATGAGCAGAGAAAGAATAAGCCAGCAAATTGAAGGACAATACCGAGCTATTTCTCGATATGGGTTTTCTAGCTGAAAATTTGATTGTAGAAATAGAGACGAGTAATTACCAGAAAGAGAGGATTGTGCTCCCTGGTGGAGACATTAATTAATGCACCAAACCATGTCTGGAGTCCTGGTGTGGTAATGTAGGATAAACACTAGACCTCAAGGTCTGTTTGAACTGCAAAGTCATCAGTTCAAACTCATGAGTCACTCCTTGGAAACCCTGTAGCATCTGTATGAGACAGAACCAACTCGATGGCACTTAACAACAGTATCATTCCTGAGTGATGTGCCTTCTTATACAGCTTGATCTTAGCATGTTCTTTGACGTATTTGGGAAATATTGAAAGTTGAAAACCAAGATGTAGAACTTTCAGATCTTAATTAACCGAGGCAGGAGAAGAGGAGAATTTTCTTTACAGAAAATTGGTTGTTGTTGTTGTTAAAGTATCATCAAGTTGGTTGATGACATATAGCAACTCCTAACTACCCTGTGTAGGGTTTCCAAGCAGTGGATGGTGTCTTTGAACTGCCAAATTTGCAATTTGCAATGCAATGCTTATCCTACATGGCTACACCAGTATTCCTTTACAGGAAACTGTGTAAGGCAAAGAACAAAAAAACAAATAAATACTGGGGAGAAATGAGAAAGTTAACTCCTAAGCTTTAGCAGAAAGCCATATGACTCATGAAGAACAGAGAAATAATGGCTCATCCAAATGATCATGATATAATGAAAGCACATCTTGATATTACTAAAAAATGAAAAAGTAGAGGAATATAATGTAACAATGTTAAATATAAGCAAAGTGTTAAAGTGAAACACAGATAAATATTTTTAGAAAGAAGGAAAACAATGCAAAAACAAAATGAGGATCCAAGAGACACTGCAACTGAAAGGGACAATAAATGAAATGAGAAACTTAATGCAAGGATTTACTAACAGAACTAATCAGACAAAAAAAGAATCTGAATAAGAAGATAAAATAGTTAAAACTAAAGAGGCTGATGACCAATAAGAATTGTCGTTCAAGAGTATTGAACACAGTATTATGGAATTAGGAGACAACAAGAGATCTTATATATGCATCATGAGAATTCCAGAAGTTGAGAGAGAAAAAAGAACAGAAAGACTACTTAAACAAATAAAGACATAAAATTTTCTTAATATTAGGAAAGACATGAATCTATAAATCTAAAAATGTTAAAAAGCCCCAAGCAGAACAGTCTCAAAGAGATCTATATACCAAGGCATATATTTAGGCTTTTAGAAAACGAAAGTACAGAATCCTGAGAGCTGTGAGAGAGAATCAAATAGTTACATACAATGGATTTCCAATGAAATTATAAACTTATTTCTATTAGAAGCAGTGGAGGCCAGAAGACAGTGGAATAAAATATCAAAAGTACTGAAAGAAAAATAAATCTATGAGTTTGTTTTTCATGAATGATGGTGAAATTAAAATATTCCCAGATAAACATAAACTGACAGAAATCTTACCTATCAGACTGTTGTTGTTGTTTTAAGTGCCATCAAGTCAGTACGAACTCATAGTGACCCTATGCACAGCAGAACAAAACACTGCCCGATCCTGAGCCAACCTCACTACTATTGCCATGCTTGAGTCCACCAATGCTGTCACTTGATCAATCCATCTCATTAGGGATCTTCCTCTCCTTCTCCAGCGACTGCTTCCTCCTGACAATATGTCCGAAGTATGAGAGACGAAGTTTGGTCATCTTGGCCTCCAAGGAGCACTCTGGCTGCACTTTTTCCAAAATGGATCTTTTGGCAGCCCATGGCACTTTTAATATTCTCCTCCAACTCCATAACTCAAAAGCATCAATTCTTCAATGGTCTCCCTTCCCTTATTCACTGTCCAGCTTTCGCATGCACATGAGGATATTGGAAATACCATAGCTTGGGTCAGGCGCACCTTAGTCCTCTAACTGACATCTTTGCTCTTCAACACTTTAAAAAGGTCTTGTGCTGCAAATTTGCCTTATGCAATACTTCACTTGATTTCTTGATTGCTTCTTCCATGAGTGTTGATAGTTGATTCAAGAAGAATGAAGTCCTTGACACCTTCAATCTTTTCTCTGTTGATAAGAATGTTGTCTATTGATCCAGTGGTGAAGATTTTTGTTTTCTTTATATTGAGTTGTAATCCATACCAAAGGCTGTGCTCTTTGATCTTCATCAGTAAATGTTTTAAGTCCTCTTCACTTTCAGCAAGCAAGGTTGTATCATATGCATATCGCAGGTTGTTATCAGATTAGCTCTACAAAGCCATACCAATGAGGATCTGTATATGGAAGGGGAAACACACTTCTATTCAATATTGTATTAGAAGTCCTAGTCAGACCAAAGCAACAAGAAAAAGGATTAACATATATCCAGATTAGAAAAGAAGGAAACAATTATCTATTGACAGATGATATTATCCCATTATAGGAAATCTAAAAGAGTTAACAAAGTTGGAGAGTAAATCATCAGCAAATAATAATCAGTTGAATATCTATGCACAAGCAATGAGAAATATAAAACTAAAATTAGGGAATCAATTCCCTTTATAATAGCACCTAAGAGAATAAAAATAGAGGAACCTACTATTACCAAGACCCTTAATGTGGAGCTGCAAGTTAAGCACTAGACTCCTAACTGCAGAGTCAGTAATTCACACCCACCAGTTACTCTCAAAAACTCTATACAATGTCTTTATGAGTTGGAACTGACTGGTCAGCATACAAGAAAAACAATAACTACCAATAGAAAGAAGAGGTGAGAGTGGAGTGTATTTGGACCTGGTATCCTTGCACTGTGAAACTCCTATCCAGAGACATACATGAGGCAATCGAGGATACCACAGATTGGGTCATGCACACATGACATCTTTTAAAGATTTTTGAAGAGGTGTTTTGCCACAGATTTGTCCAATGCAATATGTTTTTGCTTTTATTTTTTAATTTCTTGACTGCTGTTTCCATGGTCATTGATTACTGATCCAAATAGAGTGAAATCCTTGACAACTTCAGTTTCTTCAGTTTATCACAATGTTGTTTATGGACCCAGTTGTGAAGATTTTCATTTTCTTTATATTGATTCTAACAGGTACATAAACAATATGTTATCTTCTCATTCTTTTACTTTCTAGTTTTGATAAGAAAATTCTGGCAAACTATTCTCCAGAAGGAGTCCTGGTGTGGCACTGTAGGATAACGACTGGATTGCTAACTAAAAAGTCAATGGTTCAAACCCAAAGGAAAAAGATGAGACTTTTTGCTCTCATAAAGATTTACAACATTGGGAAGACTATACAACATTGCTATGAATCTGAATTGTATTTATGACACTTAACAACATAGGCAAATAAAATACTTAGGAATGAATCTAACTAGGGACATCTGTCAGTTTGTCGTACTATGGTGGCTTGTGTGTTGCTGACAGCTATGTCTCTAATATTTTAAATACCAGCAGGGTCATCCACTGTAGATAGGTTTCAATGGAGCAGCCAGCAAAAAACAGAATAGAACGGAGAGGCAGACCACTTCTAACTGGTAGGCACTGAAAACCTTATGAATAGCAGTGGTACATTGTCTGATATGGTGCCTGAAGTTGAATCTCTAGTTTGAAAGGCACTCAAAATATGGCTTGGGAAAAGCTGTCCCCTCAAAGTAGAAATAACATTAATCACATGAATGTAGTAAATCTTTTGAGAACTTCATTTTATGATGGGGGACAACTCAAAATGAGGAGAAACAGTTGCAAATATCTAATAATAATTGTAATGTGAAATGCATAAAGTATGAATCTAGGAAAATTGGAAGCCGTCAAAAATGAAATGGAAAAAATAAAGATTGTTAACCTAGGCATTAATTAAGTGAAATGGATGTGCATTGATCATTTTTAACGAGACAATCATACGGTTTACTATGCCTAGAATGACAAATTGAAGAGGAATAGAGTAACTTTCATCATCAAAAGAACATTTCAAGATCTAGCTTGAAGTACAGTGGGGTCTGTGATATCATTCCCTACTGGAAAGAGAAGTTAAAATAACTATTATTCAAATTTATGCACCAACTACTATAGCCAGAGATGCTGAAATTGAAGAATTCTGACAACTTCTCCAGTCTGAAATTGAACAAATGTACAATCACGATACAGTGGTAGTCAGCGGTGATTTGGATGACAAAGTTTGAAACAAAGAGGAATGATCATTAGCAGGAAAAGATGGCCTTAGTTAGAGATATGGTGCTAGCGATCATATGACAAAATTTTTCAAGGCCAATAACTTATTCATTGCAAATATGTTTGTTTGTTTTTTAAAATAACATAAACAGTGACTATACATGTGTACCTGACCAAATGAAATACACAGAAATCAAATTACCTACATCAGCAGGAAGAGATGATGAAGAAGCTTAATATTATCAACTTAAACTAGGGTAGGAGCCAATCATCACTTGTTCCTATGCAAGTTCAGGCTGAAGATGAAGAAAATTAAAACAAGTCCATGATAATGAAAATATGACCTTGAGTATATTCCACCTGAATTTAGAGACTATTTCAAGAATAGATTAGATGCATCACACATGAATGACTGAAGACAAGATTAATTGTGAAATGACCTTAAGAATACCATATGTGACAAAAGCAAAAGATCATTAAAAAGATAGGGGGAAAAGGTCAAAATGGATATCAGAAGAGTCTCTGAAACTTGCTCTTGAATGCAAAAAAAGCTAAAGAGAATGAAAAAAAATGTAATAAAGTAAAAAAGATAAAAATAAAGCTTAAAAAAACAAACAAAAGTACTATTATGAAATGTGCAAAGACCTTGAGTTAAGAAAACTAGAGAAGCACACATTCAGCATTTATCAAACTAAAAGAACTGTAGAAAAAAACATTCAAGCTTAAGTTTGCAATAGTAAAGGATTCTATATGTAATATATTGAATGATGCAGAAAGCATCTAATGAAAATGGGAGGAATATAAAGAGTTATATCACCAAATAGAATTGGATGATGTTTATTCATCTCATGAGGTTGCATAAGTTCAAAACCTGATAGTATTGAAGGAAGAAGCTCAAATTGCAATTGAAGTCATTTGTGAAAAACAAGGCTCCAGGAATTGATGGAATGCAAATTAAAATATTTCAACAAAACGGTTCATTGTTAGAGGTACTATCTTGTATATACAAATAAATTTAATAGACAGCTACCTGGTGAACTGATTTGAAGAGATCCATATTTGTGCCCATCGACAGAAAGGTGATCAAATGGAATGTGGAAATCATGAAACAATATGACTAATATCACAAGATTGTAAAATTTTTGAAGACAATTAAAAACAGTTGTAGCAATCCATTGACAGAGAGCTGTCAATAATTAAAGTAAGACTCCAAAGAGGATGTAGAACAAAGGATATCACTAAGAAAGTCAAATAGACCTTAGCTGAATGCAGAAAATATGGAAAGATATTTACTTGTGCTTTATTGACAATGTAAAGGCATTCAACTCTTGTATCATACCATCTATAGATAATATCTCAAAGAATGTTGTTGTTGTTAGGTGCCATTGAGTCAGTACCAACCCATAGTGACCTTATGCACAGCAGAACAAAACACTGCCCGATCCTGGGCCAACCTCATTACTGTTGCCATGCTTGAGTCCATCGATGCTGCCACTTGGCGAATCCATCTCGTTGGGGGTCTTCCTCTTTTTCTCCGACTCTCCACCTTACCAAACATGATATCTTTCTCCAGCAAATGGTCCCTCCTGACAGTATGTCCAAAGTATGAGAGACGAAGTTTGGCCATCCTGGCCTCTAAGGAGCACTCTGGCTGTACTTCTATTGGTTCTTTTGGCAGGGATTTCTAAATACTTAAATGTGTTCTCGAGAAACCTGTACAAAGATACAGTTGTTCAGACAGAACGGGGGTATACTAAATGGTTTGAAATTAGTAAAGGTGTTCACAAGGATTGTATCCTTTCACCATACTTATTCAAACAGTATATTGTGCAAATATCTGAGTAGCTAGATTTTATGAAGAAGAATGTGGCTTTAGGACAGGAGGAAGACTCATTAACAACTATGATATGCAGATGATACAACCTTGCTTACTGGAAGAAAAGAAGACTTGAAATACTTAAAGACTACAGCATTCAGTGTGGATTGCACATCAATGAAAAGTAAATAAATATTCACAAAACTGAGCCACTAAATGACACCATAATAAATGAAGAAAAGATTGAAGTCAAAAACTTCATTTTGTTTGAATCTAAAGTCAACACTCATGCAAGTAGCAGTCAAGAACTTGAATGACATATTGCATTAGGCATATCTGCTGAAAACAAAACAAAACTTTTTAATGTGTCCAAGAGAAAAAGACTAGCAGGGATGGCAGATTAGAGAGAGATGCCATGCAGACCTCCGCCAGTGTTAACACAGAATACTGGATGAAGCAAGTTCAGGGGACAGTTCTGGAACTCTGAACTGCATTTAAAGCAATATTGATAAGTATCAAAAGCTTACTGCTAGTAGGATTTATAACTGAAGCAAGAAAATTGGAGTTTTCTGAATGGCAGCAGGCAGCATGTCCTGGCGAACTATCTTGAGCAGGACTGAGCAGACATAATATTAAAAGTGAATTCCCATCACAGAGATCTGACCACTCTTCAGAAGTACAAGTGTGAATGATTTGTTTTACCGGTCATTTATCTTTCTCTGTCTGTGCACCTCTACTCTGGTGACTGGAGGGGGTGCCTGAGCAAGTAGACACCCCATCCCAACCCCGGAGGGTTCTTACAGGCACATGCACGGGTCTGCTCAGCAAAGATCACTGGGCGCAGAATCGATGAAGTGGGAGGAATCAACAGGAAGAGCTTAAAATGGGAGGGTCTTCCAAAACGGCTCTGGCCAGCTTTGGGCAGTTTCTCACTAGGAGAAACACCTGAACAGGCTTGAAGAGTGGGAGAGATGCAAAAAAGGAAAGAGGCCAAACATCTTGAACTTTCTCAGGCAGCCTTTAAGACAAAAAGCTGAAAAGGGAGTATTAAAGTCTTATTCATATTTTTGCTACTATTTTTGTGTGTTTCGCTATTATAGACTTTAGTGTCCACTTTTTCTGTGACTTGTTTTGGTCCCATTTTAAGTTGGGTGGGGGCTCTTTCTCTCCCTACACTACCCAAGAAGAGATAGCAATTGCAGTCATATAGCAAAGCTACAATTGTACGCTATAAAATTCTACCATCCAAGCAAGAGCCAATACCAGCTACTATACATCAGAGCAGTGTACATAGCCAACACTAGCTAAAATTACTATGAGCTGAGTAATAAGAGAAGTGAAAAGGGAAGGTCGTCTCTTGATGATATCTACCAGGAGGCAATTAAAAAGCTTAATAATACACCAACATACATTCATCTAATTATTGAAAATGCCCCCCCCCAAACACCAGAAAATATTAGCTGATGTCCAGAAACAAGATAGAGTAGCTGAAACAAATTATCTGGAGTTAGACCTAGATTTCCCATTTGAAGAGGGTAGGCTTTAGAACTGCCTGAGAAGGAATTCTGGAGAATTATATTGAAGTACATCCAAATGCTCCACCAAAGGGTTGAAAAAAAAATAAAGAAGTCAGGAAAGTGCTACAGGAATAACCAAATAAGATAGAAATAGCCTGCAAAAAGTGGTGTAAACAATTAATAATAAAATATCAGAAATGGACAGTACACTGAATGTGCAAAGGAATATAATTGAAGAGATGAAAGTCAGAACCATTAAGCTTGAAGACAAATCTTTTAATATTCTAAGATAGAAGAGCTAGCAGAAAGCAGAATTTTAAAAATCTGAAGAAAGTCTAAGACTCTTCTATCTGCTGACTGAGTTCTGAGACTATAGCTCAAAAAAATGACAAGAATGAATTCAGAGGCTGTTTTAAATGGAGGAAAACATTAATAGAATATATGGTAACCTCAAAGAAAATTAATACTTCACAACATATCAAGAAAATAAAAAAACAAGAAAAACATGGAAACATTAAAACTATGAAAAAACTGATGTGAAAAAGCACAAAATCATGAAATCAGCAGAGGAATGCATGCAGAACAAAGAAACCAGTAGCACCACAGAAAAGCAAACATAATGACAAGAATTAATTCATACATATAAATAATCATTTGCATATCACTGGTTGTTAATGAGTCTTCCTCTAATCCTGAATCCAAGTTTTTCTTCATATAACCCAGCTCCTCGGATTATTTGCACAGCATACAGGTTGAATAAGTATGGTGAAAGAATACAACCCTTTTGTACATCTTTCTTAATTTTAAACCATTCAGTGTTCCCATGTTCTGTTCAAACAACTGCTTCTTGGTCCATGTACATATATGCCTCAAGAGCACAATTACGTATTCAGGAATACTCATACTTTGCAATTCTGTCCATAGCTTGTCATGATCTACACAATTGAAAGCCTTTGCGTAGTCATTAAAACACAGGTAAACATCTTTCTGATATTCTCTGCTTTCAGCCAAAATCCATCGGACATCAGCAATGATATTTCTTGTTCCACAGTCTCTACTGAATTGTGCTTGAAACTCTGGAAGGAATCTATCAATGTATGCTTACAGTCATTTCTGTATTACTTTTAGTGCAACTTTACTCACATGGGATATCAAAGAGATTGTCTGATGACTTCCACATTCTGTTGGGTCACCTCTCTTTGGAAGGGGCACAAATATGGATCTCTTCAAATCATTCAGCCAGATAGTTGTCTTCCAAATTTCTTGGCAAAGATGAGTGAGTTGTTCCTGTGCCACTTCACTTTCTTGAAAAATTTCAATTTTTATTCCATCAATTCCTGGTACCTTGGTCTTTGCCAATTCCTTCAATGTACCTTAGACTACTTCCTTCAGTATCATTGGCTATTGATCATATGCTAACTCTTGAAACATTGAACATCAACCATTTCCTTTTGGTACAGTGACTCTGTGTATTCCTTCCATCTTTTTTTGATACTTTCTGTATCTTTCAATAATTTGCCCAGAGAATCCTTCAATAATGAAAGTCGGGGCTAGAATTTTTTTTTCCAGTTCCCCCAGCTTGAGAAATGCTGAGCATGTTCTTCCCTTTTGGTTTTCTGACTCCAGATCTTTCCACATTTTGTTGTAATATTAACAACCTGAGATATACAGATGATACAATCTTGCTTGCTGAAAGTGAAGAGGACTTAGGGTACTTACTGATGAAGACCAAAGAGCACAGCCTTCAGTATGGATTACAACTCAATGTAAAGAAAATAAGAATTCTCACCACTGGACCAATAAACAACATTCTTATCAATGGAGAAAAGATTGAAGTTGTCAAGGACTTCATTCTTTTTGGATCAACCGTCAACACTCATGAAAGCCACAGTCAAGAAATCAAAAAACATATTACATTAGGCAAATCTGCTGAACAAGACCTTTTTAAAGTGTTGAAGAGCAAAGATGTCAGCTTAAGGACTAAGTTGCGCCTGACCCAAGCCATGGTATTTTCAATAACTTCATATGCATACATGCAAGAACTGGACAGTGAATAAGGAAGACCAGAGAAGAATTGATACTTTTGTGTTATGGAGTTGGAGGAGAATATTGAAAGTACCTTGAGCTACGAAAAGAACAAACAGATCCATGTTGGAAGAAGTGCAACCAGAGTGTTCCTTGGAAGCCAGGATGGCCAAACTTTATCTCTTATACTTTGGACATATAGTCAGGAGGGGCCAGTTGCTGGAGAAGGACATCATGTTTGGTAAGGTGGAGGGTCAATGAAAAAGAGGAAGACCTCCAGGGAGATGGATTTTCAAAGTGGCAGTATCAATTGGCTCAAGCCAGGAAACAATTGTGAGGCAGGCTCAGGACCAGGCAGTGTTTCCTTCTGTTGTGCTTAAGGTCACAATTAGTTGGTACCAACTCAATGGTACTTATCAACAACAACAACATCAATAATCACACTGAATGTCAATGGACTAAATCCACCAGTCAAGAGACAGAGAATGGCAGAGTGGATAAGGAAACATGATCCTTCAGTATGCTGTCTGCAAGAGACACATCTTATGCACAAAGACAAAAACAGATTAAAAATTAAAGGATGGGGGGAAAAATCCCAAATTGCAATAAAAAATGAGCAAGAGTGGCAATACTAATCTCTCATAAAATAAATTTTAATATAAAGTGTTCAAGAGTAAAAATTTGACTTCAAGGACTAAGATGTGACTGATTCAAGGCATGAAATTTTCTGTCATCTCATATGCATGTTGAAAGTTGGACAATGAATAAGGAAAACCATAGAAGAATCAATGCATTTGAATCATGGTGTTGGAAAAGTATATTGAAAGTACTGTGGACTGCCTGCCAGAACAACATTCAAGTCTATCTTGGAAGTACAGCCAGAACACAGTTTAAAAAGCAAGATGATGAGACTTTTTCTCTCATACTTTGGACAGATGACTAGAAGAGACAATTTTTTGCATAAAAACATCATACATGGTAAAGTGCAGGGTCAACAAAAAAGAGAAATAGCCTCAATGAGGTGGATTGACACAGTGGCAGCAACAATGGGCTGAAATATAACAATTGTGAGGATGGCATAAGATTGGGCAGTATTTCATTCTGTTGTTTATAGGACCACTATGATTTGGAGCCAACTCAAAGACACCTAACAACAATAAATAACAACAGAGATGTGAAGAACTTATACAAGGTCTTCAAAACTTCATGGAAAAATTAATTTAACTTTCAATTCCATTTTTTTCACCAATTTTTAAAGCACCATCATACAATGAATGTGGATTAATGCGCCAGACTGCAAAGCTGTTTGAACTGCAAGGTCAGTGGGTCAAGCTCACCAGTAGCTCCTCAAAAACCCTATACAGGGTTGCTGTAGGTTGTAACTGACTCCACGGCACTTCCAAACAACAACAACAAATACAATGAAAATTACAAAACACTAGTGAATGACATTAAAGAAGACTTAAGAAAATGGAAAGATGTACCACTGGGTTGGATGACTTAATATTTTTAAATGTCAATACCACCCAAAGTGATTTATACATTTAGTGCAATCACAATAAGAATTCCAACCACTTCTTTACAGAAATGTAAAACAAATATTCAGCTTCATGTGGAATGGCAAGAGGAATCACATATCTAAAGGAATATTGAAAGGGAAGAATAAAGTAGGGGAAAAGATGAATACAGTGTGGTACACACATATATCAAAATACTACTCAGTAAGTAGAAAAATCAAAGTAAGGATGCATTGTTACAATATGGATTTAGCTGGAAGAAGCAAGAATCAATGACACTGAAAGAAGAGGTCCAAGCTGCACTAAAGGCATTGACAAAATATAGGGCTCCAGGAACTGACAAAATACAAACTAGCATCATCCATCAAATTGATACAACACTGCAAAATAGGTATCTGGCTGGTCAATCAATTGGAAGAGATCCATACTTTGTGCATTCCAAAGAGAGGTGACCCAACAGAATGTGAAAATTATCGAACAGTATCATTAAAATTACATGTAAGTAAAATGTTGATGAAGATAATTCAAAAACTTCTGCAACAGTATGTAGACAGGGAACTGCCTCAAATTTAAACCAGATTCAGAAGAGGAGGCAGAGTTAGGGATATCATTGCTAATGGCAGATGGAATTTTGCTGAAAGCAGAGAGTACAAGAAAGATGTTTACTTGTACTTTATTGACTATACAAAGACTTTCAACTGTGTGGATCATGACAAGGTATAGATAACATTCTGAAGAATGGGTATCCCAGATACTGGGTGGTGCTGTAGGAATAAACACTTGACCTCATCATCAGTTTGAAATGGAAAGGCTGTGTTTCAAACTCACAAGCTGCTCCTCCGAAACCCTAAACAGAGTTGTTATGATTTGGAACTGATTTGACAGCACTTAACAGCAACAACAACCACAACAATGATGTTCATGAGTAGTATAAATAGACCAAGAGGCAATTGTTGGAACAGAACAACAGGATACTGAATGGTTTTAAATCAATAATTTTGTGCACCAGGGCTGTATTCTTTCACCCTACTTATTCAATTTGTATACTCAAAAAATAATACCAGAAATTGGACTATATGAAGAAGAACGTAACATTAGGATTGGATGAAGACTTATTAATTACCTGTGATATGCAGATGAGACAACCTTTCTGGCTGAAAGTGAAGAGGAATTAAAAATCTTACTGATGAAGATCAAAGAACAAGCCTTCTGTATGGATTGTACATAAACAAAATACAAATCCTTAAAACTGCACCAACTCCCTCCATACAAAGAGTAGACAGGGATGGACAACTTGGACATTGGCTACCCAAAATGGGGGTGGGGGCCTACAAAGGCAAGAAGTGACTGGCTTACAAGCTTTCAAGAGGGAACCTAGATCCACAGGGCATGGAGGAAGGTAGAGTCTCCAGTGAGTAGTATCCAACCTGTCTAGGATATGAAATGAAATTCAGATGGGTCTCTTGTGATGCAATAGTGAATAATTGTTATCAGGACTGATTGTGAGGGTTGGAAATGTAAAGGTGAACATTTTATAGCAAGGAGGGGAGTGGTTAACTTTCCAGTCTAGGAGTGGAGGGCCCTGGGACCATCAATGGAGAAGAGCGGAGAGTGGCACCCTACACAGAGAAGCAGTGATGCCTGAGATGGAGGAAGAGACGATGATGTGGAGAGATGGAGTGGCTGAGTGTTTGAGATCCAGAGAGGAAGAGGGGCTGTGTGCTGATGACCGGGTGGTGGAGGGGAGGGAGGGTTGGGGAGAACAGGCTTTCAGGGTATACCCTTTGGTTGGTTGATGATGTATGGATGGGATTGTAACTATGGCAATAAAATGATATATGATAGAATGAATGTAAAACTAATGTTCTCCCATGTAAACTATCACATAATTCACAATAAAACATTTATTTGACAAAAACAAAAAAAACTGGACCAATAAATAACATCATGATAAATGAAGAAAAGATTGAAGTTGTCAAAAACTTCATTTTGCTTGGACAACCATTTACACTCGTGGAAACAACAGACAATAAATCAAATGATTAGGCAAATCTCCTGCACAAAACCTCTCTAAAGTGTTGAAGATGAAAGATATCAGTTTGAAGAATAAGGTACAGCTCATCCAAGCCATAGTATTTTCAATAACCTCATAGTCATGTGAAAGTTAGACAGTGAATAAGGAAGACCACAGAAGAATTGATTCATTTGAGTTATGGTGTTGGAGGAGAACATTGAAAGTACAAAGGATTGCCAAAAGAACAAACCAATCTGTGTTGGAAGAAGTACAGCCAGAGTGCTCCTTGAAAGCTAGGATGGCCAGATTTCATCTCTCTTATTTCTGACATATTATTAGAAGGGACCAGTCCCTGGAAAAGGATATCATGTTTTATAAAGTGAAGGGTCAGAGATAAATAGGAAGTCCCCTAACTAGATGGATTGGCACCATGGCAGCAACAATGAGCTCAGACGTAGCAATGATAGTGAGGTTGAGCCCAGAACAGACAGTATTTTATTCTGCTGTATAGGGTTACTATAAGTCAATAAAGACTTGATGGCACCCAACAACAACAGCAATTGCATTAGACAAACATGCTGCAGAACAGTTAGAACAGAAGTAGTAAACACATTATTAGATCAATCAACTGGGATGTCCCATGAAACCATGAGCCTAAGCCTCCAAACCAAGGAACTAAATCACATGGAATGTTTGGTTAACATGCAGCCGTTCAAGGCATGAGAACTGGTCTCAATTAAAGAGCAAGAGAGGAAGGAGTAGAGTACAGAATAGGAGGAGGATAGAATATGTGGGTAATTGCCTCCATGAACAACTGCCTCCTTTGCCATGAGAAGAACTAGATGATGTCTGGCTACCATTACTGAACATTATGCTCAAAGATTCTATAGAGGAATCCTGATCAAAAAAGGAAGATGCAGAGCAGAATTTAAAATTCTTTAGACTCCATACTTTTTGTAGCTGTGGGGGATGTACCCATGCAAATATTGTCCTGAAATAATCTTTAAATTTAAACCAATAGTATTCTCTAAAGTCTTAAAGCAAAACAACCATTTAGCAAAAGTAAAATAAAAAATCTGCCTTAAACACTATGCTATTTTAAGAATGATGTTTATGGGATTAAATTGACAAAGCAATTTGAAAGCTTAGAAAGGAACCTTAGAGGGTAGTGAATTTATGTTTATGAAAGAGGAAAAACTCAGAAAAGGAGGTGTGAGTGGATGCACAACTGAAAAATGTAACCAATTTCATAGTGTTGTACATGTAGACATTGCTGAATTCATGTATTTTTGCTGTATGTACTCTCAACAACACAACAAAATACAATTTTTAAAAGTCTGTGCCAATACCACTATTCAAATGCAAATAAAAGAATGAATTAAAAAAAAAAAATGAGTACTGCCAAACAAAACCTTATTTAATTGATTTTTGTCTAGAAAATATCATTTATGTTAGCTGTGGACAAAGTAGAAATGAAGATCATTATCATGTAGAAACAAAAGTGGCTTTTTAAAATATATATATAGTGCTGAGAGATAGTCTGGAGTCAATGTGAGTGTGAGGGGTCAAAGAATCTGTTAATAAATACTGACCAACAGGTCAGATGATGATAATAGTAAGAACAGATAATGTGTGTTGCAGGAGAGATCATAAACCTCAAGGAGAATAAGTACTTGTCTGAGAAAAGGTGACAGATTAGAAGGCTCAGTATGTCATCACCAACTCTTGACCTGCGGTTTGGAATGTGGACAAATGAAGAAGGCAGCCATTTGTTGCCAGTTACGTATCAGGTATAAACCACTCAGCTTTAAGTCCATTATAGAGGCCTGATAGCACATGCTCAAAATAAGCAGAAGAGGCTCTGCTCCATAAATTTCATTGGAGGGAATCCAGTTGGCAAGGTTTTTTGGTCTTCATTTCTATTAAACCCATCTAATTTTAAACTTTATTTTCTGTTTTCTCCTCCTCCCATTCTTTCTCTTCTTTTATTTGATAACTACAACACATCAAAAATTAAATATGTACCATACTCCCAACTAAGTCTAGAGTAAATATAGTACGTTGTTGTTGTTGTTAAGTGCTATCAAGTTGGTTCTGACCCATAGCGACCCTGTATAGGGTTTCCAAGAAGCAGCTGGTGAGCTTGAACTGCTGACCTTGCAGTTCAAATGGATTTGCATTCTGGCACATTAGTCCACAGTGCCACACCAGGACTCCAGATATAAAGAACACTAAAACCCAAGGGAGTGAAGGAAGATGTAAAATTAATTTTATCTGCTTTTTGAAGTAGAAGATGGGTTCCTTATGGATAGGTATTTATATTGTACTAGGAGGAGCTCTGGTAGCGTAGTGGTTACGAATCGGGCTGCGAACCTTAAGGTCAGCGGTTCGAAACTACCAGCTGCTCCGCGGGAGAAAGATGAGGCTTTCTACTCCCGTAAAGATTTACACCCTCGGAAACCCTGTACAGGGTCGCTATGGGTCGGAACCGACTCCACGGCACTTAACAACAACAAACAACAAGGGGGCATCAGAAAATTCATGGAAATTTATAATTAAAAGATAATGGAATTTTCCAACAAACTTTTTAAAGTGCCCTGGTACATTATGTCACTGTGCATAAGAAATTCATATTCCACTGTGACATGTAGATTAAATTAATAATTTTTCCTTTTTTAATGTTGTGTTGAATCTCAACGAAAGTATGCACTGAGCATTATTGGAGATTTAGTCTGGGAATATAAGGAATTCTTGGAAGTTGTCAAGGTGAGATTCTTTGTTATATATACTTTGACTTGACTATTAAAGGAATTTAGGTAATTAGAAAAAGGTAAAGAGACAGCACAGAAAGCTACTAAAAATTTTAACTGTACATACTAAGAAAAGTGTGCATCAGCGTTGTATTCTTTTACCATACTTATTCAACTGTATGCTTATAAAATAATCCAAGAATCAGAATTATATGAAGAAGAACATGGCATTAGGATTGGTGGAAGACTCATTAACTAGCTGCAATATGCAGATGATACAACCTTTTTTGCTGCAAGCAGAGAGGACATAAAATACTAACTGATGAAGATCAAAGACCATAGACTTTGATATGATAGAAAACATTAGTGTCAAGGAACCAAAAATCTTCACCACTGGACCAATAAATAACATCACACTAAATGGAGAAAATATTGAACTTGTCAAAGACTTGATTTTGCTTGAATCTACTATCAACACTCATGGAAGCAGCAGTCAAGAAATCAAACAACACATTGCATTGGGCAGATCTGCTACACAAGACCTCTTTAAAGTGTTTAAGAGCAAAGATGTCAGTTTGAGGACTATAGTGACTCTGACCCAAGCTATGGTCTTTTCATATGCATGTGATAGTTGAACAGTGAATACATAAGACTGTAGAACAGATACATTTGAGTTATGATATTGGAGAAGAATAATAAAAGTACCATGGACTGCCAGAAGACAAACAAATCTGTGTTTAAAGAATTGTGTTATCAAATGGGACCAATCCCTAGAGAAGGTCATCATTCTTGGTAAAGTAAGAAAAAAAGAGGAAGTCCCCCAACAAGATGGATTGGCACAATGGAATTCACATTTTGAACTCTTTTCAACCTGAAGGCCTCATCTTCCAGTGTTTTATCAGATAATGTTCTATTGCTACTCTTAAGATTTTCTGTGGATATCCTTTTAGAAGTGGTCTTCCTCACCTTCTTCCTAATCTGTCTTAGTCTAGAAACTTCACTGAAACCTTTCCATCATGGGTGACCCTGATGCTATTATAAATACCAGTGACACTTCCAGCATCACAGAAACACCGAAGCCATCATTGTACAACAAAGAATCTTCATTTTACTGATGAAGAAATTAACTCTGAAAACTGATTAGGAGTAAAAATTCTTGGCTCCCATGCCAGTGATTATTCCATTAGATTACCAAAACAAAACTGAAGGTTTGAAGTAAAGGGAATTTGGTAGGCTATATCACCATTCAACAGAGGCTATTATCTTTTCTTTATTACTATACTTCAAAGACAGTTTATTATTTTTTATTTAATGGATTGGGTAAGAAAAATCACATAAAGGAAAAGGAAGATACCCCCAAATACTGAGTGATTATAAGTAGAGTGAGTTAGTCTAAACAGGGCTAAATCTAGCCTATTAATATATAGTCTACCTGCAAATACTGCTTTTAACAAAAAGTGAGAAATTTCAAGCTTGAATACAATAAAGTGTATTGCTTTTATATAAATAAATGATCTTCAAAGGTATCACTAGTATTCTCCTGAGTCGCTGCATAAGAATCATTTAGAAACAAAAACAACAACAACAACAAAAACGGAGTGGGGAGAGAGAGAAAAAGAGAGAGAGCGAATATAGGTTTACCTCTAGGAATTCAAATTGACTGACTCTGGTGCAGGGAAGGAAAGTGTCTATACATTGAAACCTTCCCAGATGATTCTGATGTTCACTTCATTTGATAAATCATCAAAATAATAATAGTAACAAAAATCTTGTCATGTCATTCAGTCTGGAAAAGCTAATTTACACAAAATTGTATCTCGTGTGACAAAATGCTTTGTTTAAAATATGTAATTTTTTTATAAAGCATATTACTTTTGTCTTTCACTCAAACTTTCTGTCTCACATATTTATAGTTCTCATACGTGCTTTTGACACTGTCAAAACTATGTTGAAAAAAATGTAAAGAATTGAACCAAATATTAAGTGAATTTGTACGCTGAGTAATGGTAAGAATAAATGTTCATGTTTTACAAAAATACTAAAAATATAACATGAGAGTAAGAGTGACAAAAAAGAGTTTATAAAAACAGTGATAAATATTACTGTTAACCACCATTCGCCTGTCTTTTGTCATAAAGTGGGAGCTCTTGTGATTCTGGAAGCTATGCCATTGGTGTTTTACATACCAGCAGGGTCATCAATGATGGACAGGTTTCAGCAGAACTTGAGCCAAAGTACACTAGGAAGAAGGAGAGGCAGACTAGTCTTAATGTTTAGTTACTGAACACCTTACGAATAGCAGTGGAACATGGTCAGATATAGTACCACATCATGAAAACATTAGAAATAACACCAGAATATATTTAAACATGACAGTCAAGATGCCAGATTTCTCTGCCAAGAAATTTGGAAGACAACTATCTGGCCGACTGGTTGGAAGAGATCCATATTTGTGCCCATTCCAAAGAGAGGTGACCCACTGGAATGCGGAAATCATCGGACAATCTCTTTAATATCTCAAGCCAGTAAAGTTTTGCTAAAGGTAATACAGAAATGGCTACAATCATACATTGACAGAAAACTTCCAGAAGTTCAAGCTGGATTCAGAAGAGGCCGTGGAACGAGAGATATTATTGCTGTTGTCCGATGAATATTGGCTGAAAGCAGAGAATATCAGAAAGATGTTTACCTGGGCTTTATTGATTACACAAAGGCTTTTGATTGTGTGGATCATGACAAGCTATGGACAACATTGAGAAGTATGAGTGTTCCAGAACACTTAATTGTACTCATGAGGAATCTGTACCTGAACCAAGAAGCAGTTGTTCGAACAGAACATGGGGACACTGAATGTTTTAAAATTAAGAAAGGTATGTGACAAAGTTGTGTTCTTTCACCATACTTATTCAAATTTTATGCTGAGAAAATAATCTGAGAAGCTGGGTTCTATGAAGAAAAATGTAGCATCAGGATTGGAAGAAGACTCATTAACAACCTGCAATATGCAGATGATCCACCTTGTTTGCTGAAAGGGAAGAAGACTTCAAACATTTACTAATGAAGATCAAAGAGCACAGCCTGACCCAAGCCATGTTATTTTCAATAACCTCATATGCATGCGAAAGCTTGACAGTGAATAAGGAAGACCGTAGAAGAATTGATGCCTTTGAATTATGGTGTTGGAGGAGAATACTAAAAGTGCC
>NW_006408945.1:1532871-1546576 GCF_000296735.1 Chrysochloris asiatica | reverse complement strand
CTATGAGTCGGTGCTGACTCAATGGCACCCAACAACAACAACACAGTTAAACATAGTGCCAGAAGGTGAGCCCCTCTGGTGGAAAGTCACTCAAAATATGACTGGTGAAGAGCTGCCTCTTCAAAGTAGAATTAACCATGATGATGCAAATGAAGTAAAGCTTTGGAGACCTTCATTTGCTGGTGGGGCACTACTCAAAATAAAGAGAATCAACTGCAAACATCCATTAATAATCAGAATATGGAATTATGAAGCATGAATCTAGGAAAATGGGAAGTTGTCGGAAGTGAAACGGAACACATAAAGATTGATATCCTAGACATTAGTGAGCTAAAATGAACTGGTATTGGTTTTTTTGAGTCAGACAAGCATATGGCTTACTATACTGGAACAACAAATTGAAGAGGAATGGTGTCTCATTCATCATCATCAAAAAAAAAAAAAAAAATTCAAAATCTGCTTTGAATTACACCATTGTCCATGATAGGGTAATATCTATTCACCTACAAGAAAGACTAGTTAATAGCACTGCTATTTAAATTTATTCACCAATCACTAAATCCAGTAATGATGAAATTGAACAATTCTACCAACTTCTTCAATCTCAAATTCAACAAACATGTAATCAATATATACTGATAATTTTTGGTTATTGGAATGAGAAAGTTGGAAACAAAGCATATGGATCAGTCATTGGAAAATATGACCTTGGTGACAGAAATGATTCTGGAGGATACATGATAAAAAACTGCAAGACCATTATCTTATTTATTGCAAATACGTTTTTTAAACAACATAAAGACAACTATACACATGGACCTCATCAGATGGAATACATAAGAATAATATTGACTACATCAGTGTGAAGAGATGATGAAAAACCTTAGTATCATCAGACACAACAAGACCAGGGGCATACCGTGGAACAGATGGTTTCCTGTTTGCAAATGCAGGCTTAAGTTGAAGAAAATTAAAGCCAGCCACAAGAGTCAAAATACGACCTTAATCATCGCTCACCTGAATTTAAAGACCATCACAAGAAAAGATTTGATGCACTGAACACTAATTACGGAAGACCAGAATAGTTGTGGGATAACATCAAGAACAGGATGGATATATGAAGAAAGCAAAATGTCATTTAAAAGACAGGAAAGAAATAAAAGACCAAAATTGATGTTGGAAGAGACTCTAAAACTTGCATTCCAGTGTAGAGATGATAAAGCAAATGGAAACATAAGAGGAAGTAAAAGAATTCAATAGAAAATGTCAAAGGGCAGCTCAAGAAGACATAGTCAAATATAATAATGGAATAATGTACAAAGATATGGTGTTAGAAAACCAACAGTAAAGAACACTTAGCATTTCTCAAGCAGAAAGAATTAAAGAAAATTTTCAAACTTCAAATTGCAGGATTGAATGGTTCTATGGTCAAAATATTGGATGATGAAGAAAACACCAAAAGAAGATGGAAGACATATACAGAGTCACTTAAAAAGAAAAAAAAAAAAGTTGATGGTCAACCATTTCAAGAGGTAGCATATGTACAAATTAACTGTATTTTGATATTAACTGTATCTACTTAAAAGACCCTCAAGAGATGGATTGACACAGTGGCCCAAACAATGTGCTGAATCAAAGGAAAGATTTTAAGGGGGCACATTATCCAGAACTGTTTTATTCTGTTGTACATAAAGCAACTATGAGTCCGAACTGACTTTAGAGTGCCAAGTAACAACAACAACAACAACTTTGGACAGCACAACTTTATAGTATATGGTAGGATTTCATGGATTTTGCCTTTCTATTACATACCATTAGTAATTGGCTCAGAAATTTTTCTACCATACCTCCTTAAAAAACAAAAAACACCATAAATAATATTACTGGAAGTGGGTTGTCTTAAGATAATAGCACTCATAGAGATAAGGTTCCCAAAGAAAAAAGAAACTTAGACTTTCTAGATTACGTCACAGGAGTTGAGTAATGAGGAAGAAGTATAAGCTTGTATTTCACATAATGTTTAAGAGTTTTCAAGGTGTCTTCAGAGAAAATCCTACATTCCTGAATTATACACATGAAATGAAACTTAAAAGATATACAATTAATAATTTATCTGACAGGTGAAAGAAAACTCACAAGGTACTGTTAGAAAGCTTGGAATAACAGCTGGCCATAGAATCAAACTCTTCACCCTCCTGACTAATTATCCCCATAGTTGATACTTAGTACCATTCATTGGTAATGGGCAAATTACCTTTTACATTTCCTTCAAGATTACTTAGTACCAAATGAAAATACTTTCTCCTCTGTTTTCAGGAAAACTGGGATAACAAGACACTTAGAAATCTGAGAAAATTTAAATGCTTTCAAACAGAATTAATTTTCACAGCTCCATTGATTACCTCAGTTTTTGTTTTTGTTTTTTTCCACGTTACTATATGTATTTGTCTGTATATGTTGCTTTAAAGAAATAACTGTGTAACAACATCAGCTATTTCTTTGACTTGACATATCTCTTGCTTTTATAATCTCTAACTGCTATTTTTTTTTTTGGAAAGGTAAGCATCTTTAGTAATCAATTCACAATGTAAGTAGTAATTCTATCAAGACTTATGTATATGAATGTAATATTACAGGCTGTAATTCACTTTATGTGGAAAAAGAATAATAACATGGTTACCTTAGGGGGAAAAAACCATTTATATAAATGTATATTCACAAACAGTAGTTTATAATATTTGCCATATTAATGTATTGTGATGCATGTGTATAACTATATAATTTTTATGTAAATCCTTAATCACTGTATTGCTTCCTAATGGTGTTTCATTGCATTCTTTCATTACAGAATACCCAAAGACACAAGTAACTGTTTCCTTTTTCTGTATCCTTGGCATTCATATATAAGATTGTGTTGACAGTTCTCCATCTGAATAACAAGAATATAAAAAGTTTACATATTCAGAAAATGTATTATTCAGTTTGCCTTTCCAATTTTAAACCCTTAGATTCTTACCTCCTAAGAAGAACTAAGGCCAGTGATTTTCTAAAACCTGACACTAACAGCATTGCCTCTGTTGAAACTTCTCTTTTTTATCTTCCCTTTCCCTAAATAAGCTGAAAAAGCAATTGAGGCATATAAGACAAGACTTCATTTCCAATGGCAGACTTTCCTCAAAAATGAAAAAGAAAAAAAGAAAGAAACCTACTACTTAATAAATAATCCAGTAAACTACCTGTCTGGACATGAAGGAAAGCAGTTGAGCTGACAATTTCTCCTTTTTCCTGATGGTTGGCATCAATGATTCTAATGATCACTGTGTAATGTCTTTTCAGATTTCAAACCTTTACATATATGACACAGTGCTTCTGCTGGCAAATGCTTTTCATAAGAAACTGGAGGACCGGAAATGGCACAGCATGGCAAGTTTGTCATGTATCAGAAAGAATTCCAAACCCTGGCAAGGAGGGCGTTCCATGCTGGACACCATTAAGAAGGTAACCTCTGACTGGCATTTCACTATTGCTTACTTTCTTATAAGGAGAATATGATCAATGATTATGTGATGAAATATCTGTTTATTAGAAGAATTATTCCCCCATTAGCATTGCTACCAAGTCAAAGCAAACATACATACATACACAAATGTCAGTGTGATGGGGATCTAATTATTTTTAAGAGTCAGAGGTCAGTATATAAAAATGTTTGTTGTTGTTGTTGTTGTTAAGGCCATTAAGTCAGTTTAAATATAGGGCCTTATTTATTTATAAGGAGTCCCTGGAACAAGTCACTTAGCACTGGACTGCTAATTGAAAAGTTGGTGTTCCCAACTCACACAGAGTTGACTTTTCCCAGTCATGAAAACCATAAGGAGTTCAGTTCTACGCTGAAACAAATGGGGTCACCATGGAGTCATAATTAACTCTAAGGCAACTGGTTTGATTTTTCATTTGGTATTTATTTCTATAGTCCTTGGGTAGTGCAAACAGTCAGCACACTTGACTATTAACAAAAAGGTTGGAGGTTTAACATCACACAGAGATGACTTAGAAGAAAGACCTAGGGATTTACTTCTGAAAAATCAGTCATTAAAAACCCCATGGAGGGAGTACAGGACATGATAGTGGAGTAAGCTGAGCTGATCTACTGCAAGAAAAACTTGGAAGGCTGTGTGAAACAGATATAAATGTTTACTCTGGAACTTTGAACATCAGAGGATACTATAGAGAAGTGGATTGAGAACTGACTGGAAAAGGAAATTGAGTAGGGGCAGCAAGAGAGAAGAAAAAATGGGTGGACTTTGAGCTGGCATGGCATAGGGCAACCATCTTGACCTTTTACAAGTGGTTATTGATATAGCAGCCTGTGGGCACAGGGCATGTTAGAGGTTATTGGCAAGCCAGTATAGTTCTCCCTCATTCACATGCCCTCCTGGTATCCAGAGCCATGGCCAGTCCCCACCTTTGGTAACCTGGTAACCGAGTAATCAATGTCACATCCTCCTGCATAATCTCAGCTCTGCATGGGGGCAAGGTACCTGGCATAGCATCCAGCTTCTGGCAACCCATGGACACAACCTGAAAAATGTTACATAATCAGTGAACAGAGAACTAACTACATTCATATTTCCAGCCTCTACCACATCTACCAGGTGGTGAGTGCCTCTGAACACACCAATTATACAATCAACTAAGTATAAAAAATTATACTCATAATTTCTCAGAAAAAAACAACAGATAATTTCAGCTTACACAAAGAAACAAGACAGAGTGCCTCAAACAAGTGACCAAGATACAGACTCAGAAATATAGAACCAAAAATTGTATCAGAACTATCTGATAAAAAACTTTAAAAATGCTAATTGTTGTTGTTGTTGGGTGCCATCAAGTTGTTTCTGATACATAACGACCCTTTATAGCATTTCCAAGGAGCGGCTGATGAGCTTGAACTGCCGACCTTGCAGTTCAAACTGACTTTGCAGTGCAGTGCATTAACCCACAGCAACAACAAAAAAAGACTCAAAAAATGTTAATTAGTCAATTTCAATGGACTGAGAAAACTGTAGATGAAAACAAGGAAAAGAGACAAAACAATGGAAAAATTTAGGAAACAAATTGACATAACAATTGAAAAAATGGGAAATGTACAAAACAGCAATTAGAAAGCCAGAAAGTTAACACTAAGATTTCAGAAACAGATAATACATTGAAAAGACAAACAAATAGCATTGAGTCAATGGAAAGCTGAATTACTGAGCTTGAAGTAAAATCTCTCACCATTCATCTGCAAGAGGAACAATCAGAAAAAGGAATAAAAATATCTGAAGAAAGACAAAGATTTATGTGGTATATTATCAAGAGGAATAACATATGTGTGATTGGAATTCTGGCACAGGAAGAGAAAAAAAAAAAAAAATCCATAGACAATCTTGTCCAAAAGTTGTTGGAAGAAAATTTTCCTATCACCAAAAAAGATGAGAGGAGAGCCATTCAAGAAGTTCAAAGAGAATATACCCCAAAAGAAAATCACCAAGCCATATTATAATCAAACTTTTCAAAAACAAATATAAGAAAATAATCCTTAAAGCAGCTCAGCAAAAATGAAAATTTACTTTCAAAGAACTAAACTCTGATTTATCAGCAATAACCAGCATGCAAGAAGATAGTAGAATGAAATATGTAATATTCTGTAAGACAAAATAAAAAAGCCAACCAAGGATCCATCAAACTGTCCATCAAATACACTGGTGAAATTAGAATAGAAATTAAAAGAATTTGTAAAAATTAGACCTTCCTTATGAAAAATAATAAGGGAAGGTCTTTGAATAGAAAACCAACAATAGCAGACAACAGCCTAATACTAGCATACATTGACAACATCACCTAGACTCAACCTAAATAAAGAAGTACACAAAGTAAAGCATACCTATAAGACAGGAAATAAAGAACCATAGATACAATTACAACAATAGAGAAAAAATACAGTAAAAAGAGAGAATTATGTAGTTACAGAACTTCCAAATAAAGAGGAAAACAAAGAGATTTCAAGAGAATAAAATAAATAAAAATAAACCTAATTGTAACACTGAAAACTACAACAAGCTGTACTCATAGCCCTAGCCCTAATATTAACCCTAGTTCTAACCATAAGCCTAAAAATAAATGAAACGTATGGATATAGTACCTCAAAATACCAACAAGATGGAAGGAGTCTTCACATTAAGTTACAATGCTTTTCCCTCCTTATACAGGGTAGATAAGGCCAGGCAACTTAGACATTGGCTGGCAACAGTAGTGAGCTTGGCCCAGGATTGGGCAGTGTTTTGTTCTGCTATGCATAAGATCACTATGAGTCGGTACCAATTCTGTGGCACCTAACAATCTAAAATGAAGGAAAGATAAAGGCACGAAGTGACTGGCTTATGAGTTTTCAAGAGGGCGTTTAGTTTATGAGTATGCAGGGGAAGATAGAGTCCCCACTGAATAGTTTACATCTTATCTAGATGGGTATGGTAAAAAGAGATGGGAATAAGATTCTTATGATTCAATAGTGAGTAATTGCTATTATGATTAATTGTGACTGTCACAACTGTAAAGGTAAAAGTTTTGTAACAAAAACAGGGGAGTAGTTAATTTTCCAGTCCAGAAACAGAGGACCCTAGGACCATCAAGGGAGAAGAGCACAAGCAGAATGCAGAACCCTGTCCAGAGAAGCAGCCACACCAGTGATGGAAGCAGAGTGGGGGACATGGAGAGAGAGAGCAGCTGAGGACTCTACACTCATGGAAAGAGAGGGAATGAGTGTTAGTGGCCAAGAGGCAGGCTTGAAGAATGTGCTCTTTGGTTGTTTAAATTATTATATATTCATGAGTGTTTTTGTGTACACCCCCCCCCACTCCCCAATGAAAAACAAAAACAAACAAAAAACAGAGAGAATGGAAGCAAATACTGTTGAATAATGATACATGGAAGAGATTGTAATCATTGCAATGAAATGATGGTGTAAAGCCAATGTTCCCCCATGTAAACAATGACTCAGTTCACAATGAATAAATGAAGACTTGGGCCTTGCCGAGACCTAGCCACGGTCCCAACCCTAACTCTGACTTCTTAATCCTACCACCAAAAAACAAATAATGCAATAAACAAGCATACAAAAATATTGAATAACAGTTCTGCTGTGACACACCTGGGGTTTTCATGAATTGGAATTAACTCAACAACAACTGGCACTGATATTTCTTTATGAGGGAATTTGTATGCAAGTAAAATATTGATGACTGAAATATTTTAAATTTCCTTGACTATATTATCCGGATTGTTGTTGTTGTTGTTAAGTTCTATCAAGTCTGTTCTGACTCACAGCAGCCCTATATAGGGTTTCTGAGGGGCAGCTGGCGAGTTTGAACAGGCTACCTTGTAGTTGACACCAACTGTAGGGGCAAGGACTTATCCTACGTGCCACACCAGAAATCCATAGCATCAGGACTGTTGTTATGGTGAAGTGTGGCTACGACCTGCTTTATTTTAACTACCTATCCCATCCTATAAGGCAATTTATTTTGTTCCACTCTTGTCCATGATTTAAACATTCTGCAGTTTATTAGCCTCTTTTTCTCAGTTAAATGATTCAGGGTAAGAGGTTAGATTTTATCATCTTTAACTTACCTTTTAAAGATGTTAGGAATCATAAATAGTATTTTTGCAGCATCTGTGAACTATTCGGGACACTTGGTTGTTTATTCTTAACTGTCAATGTGTTGTTTAGCCTGGGTATGACCTGTTTTGGCTTAGCTACCTATCCCCTCTCCAGAAGGTACTTTCCCCTCCTCTCAATGATTCAAGCATTTTGTAGTTTATGTGCCTCTTTGTCTTGTCATCCTTGCAAACATTATCTCTTTGTCTTGTGCGGCTTCCTGAATTTAAAATGAAATTATTAATAAAACAAATTTCCGGTTTACCCTGTGTATAAAGGAAACAGCCATTTGGAAGTCTGTGTTCCGTATTTTACCAGTCCTTTCTCTTATTGAATATATGCTTCCCGTTCTCTCCTAAAATAGGAAGAGAAATATCTAGTCAAATGAAATATGAATGCATTTGGAAAAGTCAGAGAAGTAGCTAAAATTTAAAATTAGAATTGAACTAGATATAAAAAAAAGGGCAAATGAAGGTAAGAAATGCTTCAAATGAAGAATAGAAAAGGATTTTTCCCTTGTGACTGGTTCCTCTTTGCAAAAGAATGACTTTGATGAGAACCTGACTCTTATCAGGAGAAGTACTTGAGAAATCAATGTGTTGAATATATTGTCAGAGAGAGAATTTTAAAGTAGAAAATGTGTAAGCTTAATCCAAACTCAAGATGTTGCCAAATCTCCTTGTTTTTACCATCAAGTATGGGAGACAAAGTCTGGCCATTCTGGCTTCCAAGGAGCACTCTGGGTGTACTTCTTCCAACACAGATCTGTTTGTTCTTATGGTAGCCCATGGTACTTTCAATATTCTCCTCCAACACCAGAACTCAAGTTCATGAATTCTTCTTTGGTCTTCCTTATTCACTGTCCAACTTTTACATGCATGCATATAAGGATATTGAAAATACCATGGTTTGGATCAGGCACACCTTAGTCCTCAAACTGACATGTTACAATTGTGGCTAGGTTTCAGCCCATTGTTGCTGCCATTGTGTCAATATATCTTATTGGGCATCTTCCTTTTCTTCTCTGACCTTCCACTTTCCTAAGCATGATGTTATTCTCCAACATGTCCAAAGTATGAAAGACTTTCATCCTGCTTTCTAAGGAGACTGTGACTGAAATTCTTGCAAGACACATTCGTTTGTTCTTTTGGTAGTCCGCAGTACTTTCAATATTTTCAACCAACAAAGTAATACAAATGCATCCATTTTTTATTTTTTTGCTATTTCCTTATTCATTGTCTTTAACACGTATATAAAGTGATTGAAAATACCATGGCATACCTTAGTCTTTAGAGTGACATCTTTGCTCTTGAACATTTTCAGGACGTCTTTGCAGATGATTTTCCCAATGCAATACATCCTTTGACTTGTTGATTGATGCTTCCATTAATGTGGATTTTGGATCCAAGCAAAATGACATATTTGACAACTTTAGTCTTTTCTCCATTCATCATGTTATTTATCAGTCCAGTTGTGAGGGTTTTTATTTTCTTTACATTGCAGAGCAATCCATATGGAAGGCTGTAGTCTTTAATCAGTAAGCACTTCAAGGCTTCTTTACTTCCAGCAAGCAAGGTTGTATTATTTGTATATTGCAGTTGATGAATCCTAATGCTGCGTGCTTCTGCAGATAAACCAGTTTCTTGGATTATTTGCTCAGCATACAGATTGAATAAGTATGATGAAAGAATATAACCCTGAAGCTCACCTTTCCTGATTTTACACTATTCAGTATTCCATTGCACTGTTTGAAACACTGCCTCTTGTCTATGTACAGGTTCCTCATGAGCACAATTAAGTGTTCTGGAATGTTATACATAGTTTGCTATGATCCACATTGTTGAATGCCTTTGTGTAGTTAATAAAGCGCAAGTAAGCATAGTTCTGGTATTTTACTGGGCTAGGTAAAGGCAGATAGAATAGCTTAGGACATTATTACCATTACATTTTTGATTTACGAAAGGATAACCTTGGTATTATTTCTTAAAGGACACAAACAAATCATAGATAATTATTAGAAAGAAGTTTTAAGAAAATTTCAAACTGTAATGGTGAGTAAAATGCTAAGACAGTTGCACCAATAAGTATTTTTTCAATCATAGTAAACCTGCTAAATTCTTTGAGTATAGCAAGAACAATTCTATAAGAAAACCATTGGAAAATCTTACTTTATCCACCCTACAACCTTGATATTTTTTTCTTTGTTTGAAAACTTTCTATTGTGAATTGAGTGAAGGTTTACTTAGAAGATCATCAGTGTTACATTCAACAAATCATAAAGTTGGCTTCATTTCAATGACTACAATCCCCTCCATGAAATAACTATCCCACATCCTCCCTGTGGTTCTTTATTCCATTTCACTCTCCTTCCCTTCTCTTCTCAGCTTTGTCCTGAGTTAAATCTTGGGCTTTTGATCTTGAATGGTTGCTTATTCTACTATAAGGAACATACTTACTAGTGTTGTAGTTCCCCCTATATACCAATCTACTGCTTGATTGAAAATTGGGTCACAAAGTGAGTTCTGTTCCAGACCTGAAGGGTGCCTAAGGACCATAATTTCTGGTTCCTCAAGTCTCTTTCTGACCAATAAAACTGGTATTATTTTTATAATTTTGAGTTTTGTTCTACATTTTCTCCCACTCTATCAGAACAGTTTGCAGTGATAGCCAGACGCCATCTACTTCTGGTCTCAGTCATGATGACTAATGTTCACATGTTCCATTAGTTAATTGGATTAGTTGCTCAAGCATCTTCAATTTCTACCACTCTTCTTTCTTTTGCATATAGAGAGACCAGTAGTTTCACTTTAGATGTCCACCTGTGAGCTTTTAATATCCCAGTTGCTTGCTGTGCTGCGGGATAAAGCACTGGGCCTCAAGGTAGGTTTGAACGACAAGGTCAGTAGTTCAAACTCACCACTGTTTCCTTGGAAGCCCTAAAAAGGATTCCTATGAGTTAGAACTGAATGGATGGCACTTAACAACAACACTCAACAAAGTAGGATGTGTAACACTGTTTTTGTGGACTATGTTATGCTACTTGACCATGGTGTCCCTTGAGACTATGGTCCTGAGACCCCAAGCCCAGCAACTCATTGCCTTAAGATGTTTGGTAATGTCTAAGAAGTGTTCATCATTTTATTCACTATACGCCAGTGTGGCACTGTGGGTTAATGTGCTGCAATGCAAAGTTGGTTTGAACTGCAAGGTTGGTGGTTCAAGCTTAAGCTTTTCCTCAGAAACCCTATACAGGATCATTGTGGGTTGGAACCAACTTGAAGGCACTTAAAAAAAAAACAACAACAGAAATCTCTACCATATTCATAGATATGTTTGCAGCAAAGGTAAATACCCATGTATAAATATCCTCGATCAAGCTCTTATATATTTGTAAGAGTATGTCCCGCTCATACCTGTTCAGCCTATGTATCTGTCCATGAACTTACCCATAGAACAATGCTGTTGCGGGGTTGTATGTATAACAATATTTACCTCTATCCCTTTGACTCTTACAATCCTACCTGAGTTTAATAAGTCTCCATTGTTCTTTTTCCAACTTGCCTTTTGTGGTATATTGACTTCTCCATCACCAGATTTAACACAATGCATCAGACTGCAAAGTCATTTGAACTGCAAAGTCGGTAGTTCAAGCACACCAGTTGCTCCTTGGAAACCCTATACAGGGTCGCTATGGGTCAGAATCGACTCAACAGCACTTAACAACAACCACAAACCCTCTAGCCATAGTCAAATGACATATTGCATTTGGCAAATCTGCTGAACAAGACTTCTTTAAAGTGTTGAAGAGCAAAGATGGATTGGCACAGTGGAGGCAGTGAGGGGCTCGGGTATACCAATGATTGTGAAGTTAGCCCAGGACTGGGCAGTGCTTCGTTCTGTCATGCATAGGGTTTCTATGAGTCAGTTCTGATTTGATGGCACCTCATAAAAACAACAACAACATACATTGATTGAATTTGGGGGTGGTGTTGTCATGTATGATTATCTCAGGTTGTTGCCTGTTGTTTGTTCTCAGTCCAAAGGACTCCCTTTAGTATTTTTTTGTAAAGTTGATCTGCTTATTACAAATTCCTTTCATTTCTGTTTATCTGGAAGTTCTCTAATGTTGCAGTCATATTTGAAGGACAGCTTTGCTGGGTATATTAATCTTGTTTAGCCCTTTTTTTTTCTTTCAGAGTTTTAGATATGTTTTCTCTTTGCCTTCTTTCATGAATTATTTCTTCTGAGAAATCAAAACTTCATCTATATGGTTCTCCTTTTTAGGTAACTTTTCATTTTTCCTGAGCTGCTCTCAGGATTTTTTCCTTGTTTTTGATTTTGGAGAGTTTGACTATGGCATGCTTTGATTTTGTTTTGGGAGTCTATCTTGTTTGTAAGGAGCTCTGGTAGCATAGTGGTTACAAATCTGACTGTTAATCTCACGGTCAGCAGGGGAAAGATGAGGCTTGCTGCTCCCGTAAAGATTTACCACCTCAGAAACCCTGTACAGGGTCGCTGTGAGTCAGAACCGACTCCACAGCACATAACAACAGCAATAATATCCTGTTTGTAGTTCATTCATCTTGAATAATTATCTTCTCATCTTTCATGATGCTAGGGAAGTTTTCTTCAAATAACTCTTTGACTATTTTTCTGTGCCTTTTTGGGGGGGACTCTTCTTGTTCTGGAATTACAATGACCTCTTCCTGGTGTCCTACATGAATCTTACGCCTTCTTTAATTTTTTTCTTTTTGTTTCTGATTGTGTTTCCAACTAATTAGCACTAAGCAATTAATCTTCAACATCCCTAATTTGGGTTACCATTGATTCATATTTACTTCTTTGCCCTTTCAATGTATTGTCCACTTTTGAAATCTTAGTATTAATATTCTGGATTTCTATTTGCAGGTTTTGTATTGTCTCTGATCCTGTTTCTACTTTGTTTGCTCCAGTTGTGTTTTCCTGAATTCTTCCTTGCTTGCCATAACCTTTCGGTCAATAATTTGATGTTGTTGTTAGGTGTCATCGAGTCAGTTCCTACTCATGAGACATTATGCACAATAGAAAAAAACACTGCTTGGTCCTGCACCAATCTCACAATCAGTGTTATTGTTGAGTCCATTCCATTGCCACTGTACCAGTACACCTTGTTGGGCTTTTCTTTATTTCTGGTCTTCCACTTTACCAAGAATGATGTACTTCTGCAAGGACTGATCCCTTCTGATAATACAAGACAAAGTCTTGCCATCTTGACTTCTAAGGAGCATTCTGGTTGTATTTCTTCCAGCAGAGATTTGTTTATTCTTCTGTCAGTCCATGATACTTTTAATATTCTTCTCCATCACTTTTACTCAACTGCATCAATTCTTCTTTTGTCTTCCTTATTACTGTCCAACCTTCACATGCATATAAAAACAGCAGTCAAGAAATCAAATGACACATTGCATTAGACAAATCTGCTATATAAACTTCTTTAAGGTGTTCAAGAGCAAAGACATCAATTTGAGGACTAAGGTTTGCCTGATTCAAGCCATCATATTTTCAGTAAGTCAATCATTTGAAAGTAGCTAAATATCTTTTTCTTGATTTTTTTTTTTACAGTTAGTGCCAATGCTTCTTTTCCTCAAAAACATGTTATACTTTTGCCTGTTGGTCATTTGTTAGATCCACCATGTCTTTTTTCTTTGTGCGTTTTTAAGACATTTTGGTGTCCTTGTATTTGTATTTAATTGATGATTATATGTTAGTATGTTCTTTAGCACTACCAACTGCTTCATGGAGGGTATAATTAGAGAATGGAAGCTTGTGCAACATTCTCAGTTCACATTAATGCACTTAGTTTAAAATGGATTGGCTGATGTTTACTATGGTTGATCAGGTATATAACAGCTGGTATTTTCTCTTGCTGGGTTGCTGGGGTCATAGAGGGCACAGCTGTAGCTGAGCTGTATGCTCACTGTTGCTGTTCTCCATTGAATGAGGCAATTAAGAGAAAACACATGCACAAGA
>NW_006408945.1:1528256-1529546 GCF_000296735.1 Chrysochloris asiatica | reverse complement strand
TCTGGTGTTCTCTGCTTTCTACCACAATTCATCTGATATCAGCAATGATATCATTAGTTCTACATCCTTTGTCTTCTCAAGTTGCTCTTTGAAATTTTCTATTCAGTTCATACACTTCATCATTTTTTCCAGTCACTTTAGCTTCTCTGTGTTCAAGAGCAAGCTTCAGTCTCTTCTGACATCCATTTTGGTCATATCTTTCTTTCCTCTCATTTCAATGACTATTTATTTGCTTTCTTCATGCATGATTATTCTTGGTGTCATCCCACAACTCTCTGGTCTTCAATCATTAGTACAATGAAAGGAAAACACCAGGGCAAGTGTCAATGCATCAAATCTGTTCTCGAGATGGTCTCTAAATTCTAATAGAATGTATTCAAGGTCACAGTTTGGCTCTTACAAGCTTTTCAAAATTTTCTTTAGTCTCAGCTTGAGTATACAAACAAATGAGAAATTGATGGTCTACAGTCTGCCTCTGGTCTGATTCTGGCTGGTGATATTAAGCTTCTCCATCATCTCATCTCACAGACTTAGTCAGTTTGATACATATGTATTCTATCTGGAGAGACCCATGTATTTTATGTTGTTTAAAAACAGTATTTACAATGAATCATTGCTCTTGTAAAATTCTGTAATGTGATCTCCAACATTGTTTCTATTACCAAAGCCATGTAGTCCTACTACACAGATGCTTTCTTTTAGTTTATAACTTTTGCATTACAATCACAAACAGTTGTCAAAGATTATTGATTGAATCCTAACCTTAGCCACTGTAAAGTCTCAGAAATTCACTGTGTTTTGCCCAAATCATCCCAGATTTGCTGTGACCACCCACACTTCCAAAGAGTTCATTGTATTCTAAAAACACAAGACATTAAAATAGACAAAAATCGTAGTGAGAAAAAGTAGTATCGCAATGGCATTGATAAGCTACAAAATGTATCAAACTTCAAAAATTTTTTTCTATGTCTATGATAATTTGAAATGTTAATAGAAACATAGTCTATTTATGATAATAACAAAACCCTACATAATTTTAGAAATAAAATGCGATGGAAATGTGTATGAAGAACACTATACATCAGTTCTGATTTGTATATATTCACTGGAAATCACTAAAAAACTTTTATTTTATGAATAGTTACCATGTCGATGAAGAAGATTCAGTATTTCAAAAAGTATAATTGTCTTAAAAATAATTTATAAATTCTGAATTAATAAAAATGTATAGCATGATGATAATGTGTGTGGGGAAAAAATGACCATTTGAAAATAAACCTGTAATTTTTT
>NW_006408945.1:1524737-1526025 GCF_000296735.1 Chrysochloris asiatica | reverse complement strand
ATATGTTAGGAGAGACTAGTCTTGGGAGAAGGAATCATACTTGGTAAAGTGGTGGGTCAAGGAAAAGAGGAAGTTCCCAAATGAGATGGATTGACATAAAGGCAACAACAATTTTGCTCAAATTTGACAATTGTGAGGATGGTCCTAGACTGGGCAGTGTTTCATTCTGTTGTCATAAGGTTGCTATGAGTCAGAACTGACTCGATGGTGTTGTACAACGGCAACAAGAAGGAATGAGATTGCACAAATGTTCCCATGCATATAGGATGGAGATTTGTAAGGTGTAATTTCACATGCATAACAAAGAAAGAGGAAAAAGATCAACCTTTCTAAATAGAAAAAAGGGGAAGGGAGAGTCAGGTTTAAAAAAGAAGCCAGTGGTCATACATCGGAAATAGAATAGGGACTAATTTGCTTTGTTAATTTACACCCAAAATACAAAATAAATGAATTGATTAATGTACAGATAAAGAAATAAATGGACTCTAGGACTTTGGGTGTGGCACTGTAGGATAAGCATGTGACTGCAAGGTTAGTTTGGACCATAATGGGCAGTTCAAACTCACCAGTCACTTCTTGGGAACTGGGTAGCTATGAATCAGAACAGACTCGATGTCACTTAACAACAATAACAGCAACAACATTACAATGAGAATATCCTGGTGATAAAGTCATTGATTTAATTCAAATAATCATAACATGCTTGTAATCTAGCAGTTACACACACATAAGCATATATACACTTTAAGATTCCTAAGGGACTCAAATGATTTGCTCTTTAATCTAAAGTGGTAGGAACCAATTCAGCTGCACCATGAAAGAAAGGATTGGCTTTCTGCTTCAGTAAAGATTGTAGACAAAATAATCCCATGAAGCAGTTCTATTTAGTACTACTTGGGGTTGGTATGAATAGAACTGACTCAAAGGCATTGAGTTTGCTTTTTTTGATTTTGTATACACTCTATAAAGCCTCTATGCTGCTGTGGGAGTCCTGGTGTGGTGTGGTGTGGTGGATTAATGGTCTGAACTGCAAAATCTGTTTGAACTGCAAAGTTAGTAGTTTAAACTCACGGCCACTCCGTGAAAACCCCATAGAGGATCATTATGAGACCGAACTGACTAAATGGCACTTAACAAAAACTCCCAACTCATAAAGCAAATCACAAATCTGAAACAAACAAACAAACAAATGCCTGAGAAACATCGACCTCTGTCATTATTGGTGGTTAAGGAGCTCTGGTAGCATAGTGGTTACAAATTGGGCTGCTAATCTCACAGTCAGCAGTTC
>NW_006408945.1:1472646-1522932 GCF_000296735.1 Chrysochloris asiatica | reverse complement strand
GGATGCTTCACTCTCAGCTCTAGTCATCTGTGGCTATGTCCTGGTCCACGGACTTAAGTGTCCCTAGGTCTCACCACACTTTGGACCAACCAACCCTTCCTCTTCTCTCTCATCTCCAGGTCGACGGGTGTCAATGGACTGTGGGTGAACATAGCCCAATTTTTCATTGCTGCCTTTCCCCCTCTTCAATCACAAGTAGACAAATGTGGTCACCAGCAAGCTTACATGCCTGCTCATGTGCTCCCTTTGAGTTTCAGTCTTAGAGGGGAGTTTGTCCTGAAGGAACTTGATTGCTTGCCTCGATGGCTTCCTGGAAACAGCTTGCTTATTCTTGTAGTAGCCAGTCATGGTTTGGGTTTTTTCTGATGATCTTTATTTGAAAATATATTTCTGTTGCTCTAGCTGTTCCAGGCTGGTCTGCTTGTCCTTGCTAGTGGGAATGTCCCGCCTTATAAGGTTCTGGATGGGACTCAGGATTCCACCTATGGCCCTTTACTCTGCAAAGCATTTGCAAGAGGCCTATTTCACTGGGCAAGTTCTAGAACCCCTTTTAGGTATTCCAATCAGTTATAGGGTGAAGACCGGCTTACAGGTTTTCTGTAATCATGGTTCCCAACTTTCCTTTCTATCCCACTCAAGTGTCTACTTTACAATAGTAAGCAAGGGAAACTAATATTCATAAGACAGTCAAACATTTTAGTATTATGCCCCCTCTTCAAACTATGCCTAGATCCCTGTATCACAGAGCCCTGTTGTTCCAAGTTTGAGCATGCATCACTATTTACCTCTGTCCCACTTAGGTCATGCAAACCTGTCTCAGTGTTCCCCTATATATCTTGTTCTTCCACCTTCTCCCCCTTCTTATGTTGCCCTCCCAAACACCCAAAGTAAATCCCCCACCCCAACCCCACTGTTGTGGTTACCTTATATTCCATTAACTCTTCTCTCCATTTAAGACGGTCTATTTTATCCTGTAATCCACCTGATCTTCTCACCACCTGGATCTCTGTTCCTCTCTGTTTACCTTCTTTAATATTGTGTTTGTTTTGATCATAGACTGACCTCCCAGATCCTCTGTTCTTATAATTTTATTCTGTTCTTGACCTTCTATTTATCGATTGAGTTCAGGGTGATGCTGCCTTGTATGTCATTCTCTGGTTGTTGTCTGTTCTTATTGGTTCTCAGTCCACAGAACTTCCTTTAGGATGTTTTTCATAGCAGGGTTGTCTTTGGCAAAATTCCTTAGCTTCTGCTTATCTTGGAATGTTTTGATTACACCATCATGTTTGATTGACAGCTTTGCTGAGTAGAGGATTCTTGGTTGGCAGTTTTTGTTTTTTTTTCTTTCAGAGTTTTATACATGTCTCCCCATTGCCTTGTTGCCTGCATGGTTTCTGTTGAGAGATCCGAGCTTAATCTGATTTGCTTGCCTTTGTATGTAACACTTCTCTTTTCCCTAGCTGCTTTCAGAATTCTGTCCTTATTTTTGGTTTTGGAGAGCTTGATTATTGTATGTCTTGGTGATTTTCTTTTAGGGTATATCCTTTCTGGGGTTCCTTGAGCTTCTTGAATGCTTATCTTTTCGCTCTTCAGGATGTTTGGGAAGTTTTCTTCCAGAAGCTCTTCAACTATCTCCTCTGGGGATTTGTGTGATTCTTCTTGTTTCGGAATGCCAATAATTCTTAAGTTATTCCTCTTCATGTTGTCCAACATGAATCTTAGGCCTTCTTCAGATTTTTTTAATCCTTTTTCGTGTTTGCTTTTCTATTTTAGTAGCATTGAGAGATTTATCTTCCATCTCACTAGTTATGTCTTCCATCCCTTCAATTCTACTGCTTTGCCCTTTCAGTTTATTGTCCATTTCTGATATTGTCTTATTAATCATTTGGACCTATTTCTATATGTTTTGAATTGTTTCCAATGCTGTATCTATCTTATTTGATTGTTCCTGTAGCCCTTTCCTGGCTTCTTCCTATTTTTTATTTTTTCTAAACTCTGTTGTATACTGTTTTGATACATTTTATAACCATTTTTCTGAATTCCGTTTCAGGCATTTCCAAACTTGCCCATCTTTCAGTATTGGGTTTTCGTCTATTTCCAGCTCATTTGCCTCAGTCACTTTATCTCGTTTCTGGACATGTGCTGATATGGTCATCTGTTTCTGTTTTGGGGGCATATTCAGGAGTTATCTGTGGCATTAATACTTAGATAGGTGTGTATTTTGGTATTTTTTTATGCTTTCTGATTGCCTCCAGGTAGATGTGATCAGGGGATGGGCTTCCGTTTTCACTCTTCTTCCTTTATCTCTGTGGTTCTCTAAGGTGTCCGTGGCTGCTCTGCTCCTCTCCTGCTTGGTCTCGCTCAAGATGGTGGTTCTGGGAGAAGCTGAGCATCGTAAATTAGAAAGCAATGGATTTTTCCTTCTGCTACAAATTCCCCTAGTTGTAAGCCTTCCATACTTCTAAATATCCCTTTATATGTGTTTCAGAGTTCTGGCACCATTCCTTGAGCCTGCTTGGTCCAGTATTCTGTGTTGTAGATGACAGATATGCTCACTGCACTTCTACCCAATCTGCCATCTTGTTTTTCTCTCCAAACTGATTTTGAGGTTCAGTGTGTAATCTACAGTGCCATATCAGGACTCCTGGTAGTTAGGTGCCTGCTCTTTTCTCTACTTATATAACAAATTGGAGGTTAATTTTCAAATGGTCATTTTCCCAAACACATTATCAGATGCTGTGCATTTTTATTAATTCAGAATTTAGAGAATATTTTTAAGAAATTTATGCTGTTTGAAATACTGAGTATTCTTCATCAACATGGTAACTATTCATATAATTACAGTTTTTAAATGGCTCACAGTGATTATATACAAGTCAGAATTGTTGTATAGTGTTCTTCATACATATTTCCATTATTTTATTTTTTCTAAAATTATGTAGGGTTTTGTTACTATCATGAATAGACTATGTTTCTATTGACATTTAAAATTACATATTAAAGATATAGACAAAAGTGTATGAAGTTTGATGCATTTTATAATTGACTCAATCCCATTTTGATACTGCTTGTTCTCACTATGATTTATTAATAGCTTGTGCTTTTCAAGTGCATATTGATGCCATCCTCCAATAAAATTATCAAAATATGAAAATAATGTAATTTTCAAATGAAAACAATGCTTTGATATTATATGTATATATATATATATATATATATATACTTAACTTTTTTTAAAAAACTGTTCTTGAATAACTGTATTAGAGTCCATTTCTAATCATCTGTAATTTTGGTGATGGATGGCATTTTGGATTAACAGCAACTTTATTAAGTGGTTGTTAAGTGCTGTTTAGTTGGCTCTGACTCATAACAACTCTGGAGAGGGTTCCCCAGGTGTGACTGGTGACTTTGAAGTGCCAACCTTGCAGTTAGCTATCCAGTGTTTATCTTATAGCACCAACCAGGAATTTATATCAAGGATATTATGTGAAAATATATTTGTATCCTTCTATATTTGTTTGAGAATTTTAAATATGTACTTTAAAAAATTTTGTTAGTGACTCTTACCATCTATAAATAAGTTAAATTAACTTATTCTTACAAATTTTAAAGTGGTAAAAACTGAGCCTGAAAAAAAAAATGAGATGGCTTCTTGAAGGGTCTACAGCTAATAAGTTTTAAATACCAAGTGTTTTCACTGCCAATTCTGTATTCTGTATACCATGACATTGTCGTTCTTCCAGTAGTCTGCAATTGCTACTGTTAAAAGCACTTGGCTAAAGAAAACACACACTGAGAAACCATGGGTATAAATATTATGTTTTAATATAAACAATATTTAAGTTTTAATAATGGCATTTTTGTCTTACATTTTTAGTTTAAGATGAGAAGCTACATTTTATTATAACATCGTAGACTCATGGTGTGGTGCTGTAGGATTAGCACTGGCCTGTGAACCATAATGTCAGCAGTTCAAACCCACCAGCTGCTGTTCAGAAACCCTATAAATGGTTGCGATGAGTTGGAACAAACTCTATGGTACTTAACAACAATAACATATTTGGGAAGGAATTTTCATACTACATAATCTAATATATATATACATATCTTTTAACCAGCTTTCAAACCTTGGTAGTTAAATAAGTGAATAAAGGCTCAACTGGTCTAGAGGTGAGCAGGGAGAGGATCTAAACAAACATACCCACCACAATTGATTCTCAGAACCACAATTTGAAAACCACTCCCCTAGTCCATTTATAAGGAGCTCTGGTAGCGTAGTGGTTACAAATCAGGCTGCTAACCTCAAGGTCTGCAGTTCGAAACTACCAGCTGTTCCATGGGAGAACAATGAAGTTTTCTGCTCCTGTAAAGATTTACAGCCTTGGAAACCCTGTACAGAGTCACTATGAGTTGGAACTGACTCTGCAGCACATAACAACAACAAGAGTCCATTTATAAGTTAGTTTAATCTGTGTATGTCTACCTTTGTCTTGCAGATGACGGTACAGTGTCATGGACACATAATTATTTACCAAATTGTTTTCTTATTAAATGACAGTATTTTTTCCATTTTTCAATATTAATACTGTTAATATTGAAACTGTTTCCAAGCGTTCACTCTATTAATTCATTTACTCATTTAAATTTTAACACGTATTCATCTAATGTCAATACTGTTGAATGCATTATGCAATATGATATGTTGTTGTTATTAAGTGCCCTTGAGTCAGTTCCAACCCACAGCGATCCTGTCTAGGGTTTCCAAAGAGCAGCTGGTGAGCTTGAACCACCAACTCTGCAGTTCAAACAGCTTTGCAGTCTGATGCATTAACCCACGGCACCACACCAGGACTCCCAAAGGAATTTGGACCCTAGTAGTGAATATTAGTTTAGTGTACAAAAACAAAAAACACTACTTAGTAAGAAATAACAGAAAATCTAAATAAGCTAAAATTAGGATTCTCTCAAATCTTATAGAATAATATAATGTGCTGTAGTAAATACCTAGATCTTTGCTGAAAGGCTGTTTTTTTGTTTTTGTTTTTGTTTTTAATGCCAGTGAGTTGGTGCCACTTATAGCGACCCAGTATAGGGTTTCCAAGAAGTGACTGGTGAGTTTTAACTGCTGTCCTGTGCTTATGCTACAGCACCACACTAGGACTTCTTACTTGAAGGTTTGTTGTTGCTGTTGTTAGGTGCCATTGAGTTGGTACCGCCTCATAGAGACTTTATGTACAACGGAACGAAACACTGCCTTGTCCTGGACCAACCGCACAATTGTTGCCACGCGTGAGCCTATTGATGTTGCCACTTTGCCAATTCATATGACCACAATGTATTAAAATACTAACAGGTTAAATCACGTGTTTTAGCCTTTCTCCAAGAACTGTTCTAGGCAGAAAGGATCTGCTACATCGAATCTTATACCCCCTTCCTAGAGCCAATATGAATCTTATGACTGCAGAACCACAAAGGTACAAATTGTTGTTAAGTACTGTCCAGTCAGTTTCAATTCATGGAGACTTGGAATAGGGTTTCTGAGGAGCTGATAATGGGGTTGAACCACAGACTACACAGCTCAAACTGACCTTGCGGTCCAGTGCATTATCCTGCATCACCACACCAAGGCTCAAGTGCCCTGTTTCAATTCAGAACTACTCTAAAGTATCATAACAGCAGGCCCATGGAATCTCTCAAGTCCCTCCTGCATTCATGTCACAGTTTAATCTTTCCTTTTGCCCAATCCTCCTTTCTTTGCTCCCATACAGGTATTGTTCTCAGGAACACTTCCAGTAAAATTCTTGCACACAAGCAAATTTTAATTCTAGAGCTGTTTTCTTAGAAGAGAAAATCAATTAGAAAGATTACTATGGAATTGATAACATCTTAAAGGAAAGCTGAAGGCTAACAGTTTAAGAACATGTAAAACTATGTTATTGTTCTTATTAAGTGTTGTCCGCTGACCTTGGGGTTCAAACCAAACTTGCAGTTCAACACACTAACCCACAGCACCACCCCAGGACTCCATGTAAAACTATGGGGAGGGGGGCATTTCAGGTCCTTGGAATAATGGAACTAACTTATTGAAATAACTCACATAGATAATGACAAAAGTTGATTAATATACTAGGGTACACAGAATACATGAGCCCTGGTGTGGCACTGTAGAATAAGCATTCAACTGGTACTGTGAGATGGATAGTTCAAACCCATCAGCTGCTCTTGGAAACTCTATAGTGATCACTGTGAATCAGAACTGACAGACAGCACACGACAACAGAACACATGGAAATATGGGGACTCATTAGACTGGAAAGAAATTGAGGAAAAGGAAAAAATTTGTGTTTTTTTGGTGGGGAACTGGAAGAGACTACAGGATTTTAAATCATGGGTATGAACATATTAGAGCTAAGTTTTAGAAAGAATATTTCAGTTAAAAAAAGACAAACTAAGAAAATGATTACATTTAAAAATATTATTGAACATAAAACTATTGATTCTTTTCTAAATATTCCACATGCAGTTGTTGTTAAGTGCCATCTAGTCAGTTCAGATACACAGGAACCCTGTATAGGGTTTTCAAGAAGCAGTTGATGGGTTTGAACTGCAAAACTTTTGGTCTAGTGTTTATCCTACATCACCATATTAGGAGTCCTAAGTATTCTGAATGGATAAATCAATTAAGATTAATAGATCCTTAACAAATACTGTGGTGTTGGCATCATAGATCAGTTTCTAATTCCTTTTGATGTAAAATATACAGAGTGTGAGAAAGTAGAAAATTTCAATAAATCTGTGGCAATTCTGACATATTTAATATACTCATACAATTCCTCATACGTTTTAAATAAAAAACAAGAGAGTGTTCTTTGAAATGGCAGAAACATTAAAATTACTCTAATTCTTAAAAGGAAGCACAGTGGCTACATACAATAAGCACTGGACTGGGAACTATAAGGTCTGTGAAGCTGTCACCTGACTTGAGGGAGAAAGATGAGGCTTTCTCTCACAAAGATTTTAGAAGCCTCAGAAATCTGATACAGGGTTGCTATAAATCAGAACCAACTGGAAGGCGCTTAACAACAACAACAATTCTTAAAATAATAATTGAATCCTTTAACAAATATTGATTGAATATTACCATATGCTATACTGTGAAATCACAGAATGTGGAGGAAAATAGAAATATCAAAAATAATTACAAGCGTGATGATTTCTACTAAAGGGAAAATACCAACTGCTCTTACTTAAGTGTGAGAATGACAGATTAGCAGAGGAGTTAAGGATGAGTAGGTGTAGCTAGGAAAGGAGAGAGGAGTCTTTCAGGAATGGGGAAGGAAGAAAGCTTCATGCAAGGGGAATAGAACGTTATAAGGCAGAGAGAATTTGGCACATAAACATCATGTAAGAGTCCAGGATGCCTAGTGCAGAGTGCATGGGAAAGTAGTACTTCATTAGCTGGAAAAGTTGAGTAAGGGGATGATCATGAAAGGTTTTATAAGCCATGTTAAAGTCCCTAAACTTTATCTAAGTGGTAAAGTTATGTCACTGAAGTATTGTAAACAGGGGTGGGTATGACAAAATCCGAAGCCTTTGGCTGCTGAGTAGAGAATCTATTGGGTATCTGTAGCTGGAACTTAATGGGCTTAGTGAGAGAACACATTGATGAAGAGGCTGTGCTCCTACAAGACGATGCTGGGGTAAGAGGATGGACTCTGGGAATGGATGGAAGTAGACCTTTTAAAGAGATATTTAGGTGGTGGGAGAGAAGGTGGTAAACAAAACTGGAATTCTTAGGTATTTCACTTAGACAAAAATAACTCTGATTTTTTTTTTTAGAAATAGAAAAATATTACTTTGTCCTTTGTATGAAGCCACTACATATAATTTCGAATTTACAAATATGAACAAAAAATATGCAGAGAGAATTTAGGAAAACATAATCTGACTTACTAGAAAAAACATTAACTTGGAATATCAAACACCCTTTTCATAAAAATTTTGCCTAAAAGCAGTTTTTAAAAAACACAGATTATCTCCCTATCTTGGTTTCCTTGTCGACTAGAAAGTTACACTTCAACTTCAGGTCATTTGAGTTACATTGTTGTTGTTGTTATGTGCCTGGAGTTGGTTCCAACTCATAGCGACCCTGTACAGGGTTTCCAAGGCTCTAAATCCTTACAGGAGCAGAAAGGCTCATCTTTCTCCTGAGGAATAGCGGATAGTTTCGAACTGCTGACCGTGAGATTAGCAGCATGATTTGTAACCACTACTATTGTTGTTGTTAAGTGCCATCGAGTCGGGTCCGACCCATAGCGACCCTGTACAGGGTTTCCAAGGCTCTAAATCCTTACAGGAGCAGAAAGGCTCATCTTTCTCCTGAGGTATAGCGGATAGTTTCGAACTGCTGACCGTGAGATTAGCAGCATGATTTGTAACCACTACTATACCAGCGCATAAAATGGAGGAAACTTTCATTTCATTCAGTTAAATGTACATTTATTTTTTAGGAATCCACTGTCATTTATTTTTGTTATGTTTCATACACAATTTACATAGTCTAGGAGAAAAAAGAATGAAGCACAGATGGAGATTTCAGTTTGGACTCCTCAATTAATCATTTGGGCCTCAGTTTCGTCCTAAGATGTAAATAGTATGACCAGGATGTGAGTAACATCATATTGCTTATCAACTGACTATAAGGATAAAGAAGTCAGTCTCTATTATAAAAATTTTAATTTATACCGTTATATGTGATTATACATGTATATATGTATAATATACATATAGATACACTTATAGACACCAAGAAAGAATTATTTTATGACAAAAAAATTTCATGCTTTTTTTGTTTTGGCTTTTTGCATTCTGTATCTTGGTATTTATCAGTCCACTGTATTTTTTTTTTTTTTTTCTGGGTAGAAATGCAGTGTTTTCTTTGTCATGGTTGTTTTGTTTTGTTTTGTTTTTCTATGAAACTAACTCTCCTGAAATGTGGGGACATCAGAATATGCTTCTAAGCCTGGCATCTCCCAGTGTGCTCATAGCCTTGCTGGGCTCATGTTTATTTAACAAGGTCCTTGGTTACCAAATATGTCTGCAGGTTGCAAGGAGCCTAAGAATATGTATAAGGAAAAAAGACGAGTACCATAAATATTTGATGTTCCATATGATCTCAAATGTATCTCTGAGTTACTTTTCAGTTTAAAAAAGGAAAAGATCCTTCAGCATCATAAATAGTAAAATAAATTCTTAGTAATTCTTTTTTTTCCACAAACTGATTCAATACACAAGGGAACAACAAACTTTTGCTTTATTCACAATATGATTATCCAATAGTAAATTATCCCTAACCCTTGATGCTCATATTTTTGTTTTTCTCCTCTTCTGCTCTACATATTTGCTAACCACTGCTTTTTATATACAGAGTTGTTGTTTCTGTAGTTGTTAAGTGCCATCGAGTTGATTCTGACCAATAGCCACCCTATATACGATTTCTGAAGAGCGGCTGGTGAGCTTGAACTGCCAGTGACCTTGTGGTTCAAACCGACTTTGCAGTACATCACATTAACCCACAGCACCAAACTAGGACTCCATATATTTACATATATATAGTGGGTAGAGTAAAATTCAAGCCAATTTTACTTGCTATGTTTAAAAACGTTTACACAGGCAACATATTTTGCTATCAATTTAAGGAACATTTAGAAGTTATTTTATGTATCATTCATACTATCAATGTTCCATTAGCTCATTTTATTTAGAACCTACTACATCACAAAGAGATAGAAATACACCCTTGCACACACTAAGATAATGACCATTCATCAATATCTAACTGGCACACATTAAAAAATGCCTGTTTTAAAGGTTGATCCCAGGATAGATGAAAATAAGAAAAATCTCAAAATTACTAGAACAGAATATCTAAAATGGGGCTACAATGTGCCCAGTGAAGGTGGCTTCCTGTGGAGCCTCTGCATTACATAAGACCATAGGTGGAATCCTGAACAGCATCCAGAATCTTCAGAGGTGGGAAATTTCCACTTGAAGTGACAAGCAGACCAGCCTGGAGTGGCTAGAAGAACAGAAGATACTTCTTGAAAGAAAGACCAACAGGAAAAATACAAAACAATAACAGCAGACTGACTGATTACTATAAGAACAAGCAAATTGCTTGCCCAGGAGACATCAAAAGAAGTGGTCGGGTCCCCTCAGAGCAAACCCCCTTCCAAGACTAAGACTCAATGGGAACACACACTCTGATTGGTGACCAGGTTCGTCACCTATAAGGGGAAGTGAGAGAAAAACAGCAGTGAAGCTGTGAGCTAAGCCCTACAACATTCAATAGACTCCTGTGAACCCATGTGGAGACCTGGTTGGACAGCAGTATTGCAAGACCTGGGGACTCTTAAGCCCAGAGTTAGCGACATAGCCACAGAGGACTAGAGTGGAGAGTGAAGCATCCAGCTGATAAGAAGAGAGGGCATATGCACAAGAACACCCACACATGTAGATAATACCCACTTGACCTGGCTTCAATGATCAGAACTCAACTAGAAGAAGAAAGAAGAGGAAAAAGAAAAAATATTCTGATGCAATTTGATGAACTTGACCTACACCTATGGATGCAGTAGCTCAAAAGAGGCAACAAATCTTTACAGCAAGGATCATTCCCACCCCCTCCATACACAGAGTAGATAGGAATGGGCAACTTGGACATTGGCTACCCAAAATGGGGAGGGAGCAGGCTTTAAGGGCAAGAAGTGACTGGCTTACAAGCTTTCAAGAAGAAATCTAGATCCAGAGGGCGTAGAAGAAGGTAGAATCTCCACTGAGTAGTATCCAATCTGTCTAAGTGGGGCTGATGAAAGGAAATGCAGATAGGTCTCTTTTGATACAATAGTGAATACTTGTTATCAGGACTGATTGAGAGGGTTGGAAATGTAAAGGTAGATGTTTTGTAGCAAGGAGGGGAGTGTTCAACTTTGTAGTCTAGGAGTGCAGGTCCCTGGGACCATCAAGGGGGAAGAGCGGAGAGCGGGACCCTACTCAGAGAAGCAGTGATGCCAGAGATGGAGGCAGAGATGATGACGATGGATGATGACGGAGTGGCTGGGGACTTTAGACCCAGAGAGGAAGAGGGGCTTTGTGCTGAGAACTGGGGGGTGGGAGGTGGGGCAGGTTTGCAGGGTATATATACCCTTTGGTTGGTTGATGATGCAGGGTGGGGACTGTAACCATGGCAATGTAACAATATATGATAGGATGAATGTAAAACTAATGTTCTCCCATGTAAACTATCACATAATTCACAATAAAACATTAAAAAAAAAAAAGTACTAGACCATTCTGTGACAATCAAAAATCAGAGAGGCTACAGCTAGGTCAGATAAGAAAGGCCTTCAGCTAAAGGGTTTGGTGGTGGTGGTGTGCCGTGGAGTCGTTTCCAACTCATAGAGACCCGTACAGGGTTTCAAGGCTGTAAATCTTTACGGGAGCAAAAAGCCTCATCTTTCTCCCGTGTTACAGCTGGTAGATTCGAACTGCTGACCTTGAGGTTAGAAGCCCAACCCATAACCACTATGCTACCAGAGCTCTTTGCCTAAGGGTTTATTAGCTTGAAATACTGAACTCTCAGGCATGCTTTATTTCTTCATGATGAAAGGTTTAACTAATTAAACATGTACAAGATCATTCGGAATATATCATTAAAACAAACAAATTACAAAGTCAAATAGGTGAGGAGGTAAGTGGAGGCCACAGTAAACTAATACAAGTCAAGTTCTCTGACTTACTGTTTTTTTGTATCTTGTGCATTATAAATGGACTAATTCACTTAGTGCCAGGTACAAGTTAAGGCTAGACATAGGTCAAATGGTCATACAAACATTGATGGGAAACAATGAAATAGTGCTCAGATGTCTATTGGAGTCCTCGTGTGATGTTGTAGGATAAGCACTGGACAATTAGCTGCAAGGTCAGCACTTCAAACGCACTAGCTGCTCCTTGGAAACCATATATAGTGTCGCTATGAATCAGAACTGACTCAACGACACTTAACATCAACAAGATGCCTATTTTTCAAATGTTTAGAAATTTTAAGGGTATAGCATTTTTCCAATGTAACAATTATATCAATATGTAATATCTGTACTTTTATTTTCTATAAATGAAGTACCAATACGTGTTTAAGATTCTGATATAATCATAAGATACTCTTGACAAAGATGTGTGGTTGAGGATCAAAAAAAAGCTCTTTAAAAAGGCATTTGTGGATATTAGTAGTTTAAACTTAACTGTAGTAGTAGAATTTACATTTGTCAAAATTCTAATAAGATCCACTGTATTTACCTAGCTCTTTAAAATGTTCTGTAGCATTTGTATGCTTTCAGATATTGCTGCTGAACTAACATGTGAGATCAAATTGTAAGAAATAAGTATCTTCTTTTATCAAGGATAGAAGCAAGAGGGTCAAAGGAGATAGTCTGGTATCTTTTACATGGGTCTCCAAGTTCTTTCTTACTCCAGGTATCCTTGTTTCCCACATACACATCATGTTTCCAAGGAAAGTTTGGTAGATTTACCTCACACAACAGGTAGTATTTATGTTATCAAACAACTGCATTTTTTAATACACAGTTTCTGAGGAGCCAAATAATATTAATCCATAGAGTCTAGGTTTATTATAATAATTTTTAGTTTACTAAAGTCTTTCTATAGATGGATTCTTTATCCTAGGAAATATTTCTAGACTATTTTTATGGAGTACCAGCTGACAAGTGAATAACCACTGTGATCCAGTCAGTTCCAACTCATAGTGACACCTTGTATAAGATTTTCAGGACTGTAAATCTTTCTGAGTTTCCCACCGAGTGACTGGTGGCTTTGAAGTGCCAACCTTGTGGTTAGCAGCCCAAAGCCTAGCAACACCAGGACAAGACATTAGACCCACAATCCGTTGTCATCAAGTCAGTCTGACCCATAGCAGAACTATTGTTATTGTTGTTAAGCATTGTTGAGTTGAATCCATCTCAAAGTGATCCTGTGTATTGTTTCCAAGGAGCAGCTAGTGAGTTTGAACCGCTGACCTTGTGGTTTAAACTGACCTTGTGGTCCAGTGCTTTATCCTACAGTGCCACACCAAGATTCCACAGAGTAAAATTGCCCTATAGCATTCCCAAGGCTGTAATCTCTATGGAAACAGCCTAGTACATTTTTCTATCTAGACCCATCTATGCTTCTTCTTTTACCTTTCTTCAGTGTTACCCAACCCTTCCCTCAAGCACATCTGTAAAGGAATGACTGGGTCCCAGACTAACTGCTTTAAATCGTTTCCCCCAAATACTAACAAAAAAATGTAATCTAGTTGACATTTGCCAAAAAATTTTCATAATCATCTAAATACTCAAGTATATAATAAAATATTGTGACCCCCCCCCCAAATAAATGTTGAACTAAAAAACAAACAAAAACCAGGAGCATGCCTACAATTTCAAAGAGAATTAGAAAGCATCTGCAACTAAAGAATGAAATAATGCTGTAGATAATGATGATGAAGGAGCCCTGTTAACACAGTGTTGGATTGTAATCCAAAATTTTGATGGTTTGATTCCATCACCTGCTAAGCAGAAGAAAGATGAGGCAGTCTGCTTTTTAAAATTATTATTATTATGAATTATGTGGTAGTCTACATGGGAGAACACCAGCCCCACATTCATCCTATCCTACTTTGCTTCACTGCAATGATAACAATTCCCTGCATGCCTCATCAAACAACCAACGGGTATACCCACAAGCCCGCCCCCTGGCCATCAACACACAGACCCTCTCCCTCTCGGAGTCCAGAGTCCCCAGGTGCTCCATCTCTCCACGTCATCATCTCTGGTGTTGCTGCTTCTCTGGACAGAGTCCGCACTCCAATCCTCTCCCTTGACAGTCCCAGGGATGAGGCTTTTGTAAAGATTTATACCCTTAGAAGCCCTATGGAATGGTTCTACTCTGTTCTATAGCATTATTATGAGTCAAAATGGACTCAACGATAGTAATACTGATTAAGCTTGCACCACATGTCAAGCACTGTTCTTTATGCTTTGTCTGTATTACATTATAAGAAGACATATAATAATCTTCTAGGCTAAGTACTGCTATTTTTCCTATTTTACAGATGTAAAAATTGAAACAGAGAAATGAAATAACATACCAGGTGGATGCTGCTAGTAGACTCTAATGTGGAGTCCTGGTGTGGCACTGCAGGTGAATGTGTTGGACTGCAAAGTAGCTTTGAACCGAAAGGTTGGCAGTTTGAGCACACCAGCTGCTCTTCAGAAATCCTATACAGGGTCATTATAAGTCAACTGACTGGAGGGCTCTTAACAACAACAACAGACTCTACTGCATTGATCAAACCTAGAAAGTTTGACTTTAAATGCCATGCTCTTTACTGCTAGGTTTCAAGTATAAAGAAACCTACAGATACAACAAAATTAACATGTCACATAATGTAAAAGAAACTGGCTTACTAGGAGAACTGAATAAAGGATTGTTTTTGTTGCTTATTATTATTAGAAAAGTTAAACACATTAAATATGGAAGTTAATAATTACGGTGTAAAACATTAATCAGCAATGGTTTACTGAACTGTTACTAACTTAGCATCATGTAATAGGCTATGAAACACAGATGAACTATGAGATACAGCAAACCACATAGTTCTGCCAACAAAAAAGACAAGAAACTGAGCTAGAGGTCATGGCAAGTGAGAAATATTTAAGGAGCAACATCACAGAGGTGAAAATTGAAGCAATTAACAAACTGGGACAATTTGTTATCCAAATAAATGTCAATATCAAGCCAGAACTCTAAGTTAGTTTAGTATTGAAGTGCCTCAAAATGTGATTTTCATTTGTAAAATCATAGATAATTTGAAAGCTGATAAGCTAAACTGAGAAAAGAATAATAAACAAGAAAGAGAGAAGTCTGACCGACGTTGCCATCTGTTGGGGAAATGAACAGCTGTCATAGTGAATGAAAGATGAAACCTGGAAATCCCCAATGAACCTCAATTGCTAGCACTACTGTTTAAAAGTAAAAACAGATTTTAAGCCTAATTTAGCCTCTTATTTTATTTTGCAAAAATATTTAAACAAGGAGGGAAAATATCCCTCCAATAATTTGGAAACCACAGATGTTACAATTTCTAGAAATTATTTTAGAACTAATTTGAGTAGAATACTGTTGTAGCTAAGAATATTAGATTTAAAAAAAAACAAAAACAAACCTTTTCCCAACTTATCTCTTGTATTTTCCAGAAGCATTTTGTTTTCTGACTAATATGTTGTTGTTGTAATTAAGTGCCATTGAGTCGATTCCGACCCATAGCGACCATATATAGGGTTTCCAAAGAGTAACCGGTGAGCTTGAACCTCCGACCTTGCAGTTCAAATGGCTTTGCAATCTGGCGCATTAACCCACAGTGCCACACCAGGACTCTTTCTGACTAATAGCCCCATGAAAATCACAAGCTATGGTAGGAAAAAAACGAAGCCTAGAAATTACTTTTGGCTCTAACATGGTGTCATTTTGAGCAGTCATTAGACTTTCTTAGTCTAAATAATTTTGCATATAAAACGGATGATATTGAAGTAAGTGATGTACAAGATTACTTTCTATCGCATTCCTATTTATGCTCCACACATATGAAAACAAAATTTATGGTCCACTAATAATTGCAAAATTAAATTAATGCTTATTTTAAAAATGGAGGTAAAGTTCCTAGAAATTCCTTATGTATATATATATATATTTTAAAGCATATACATTATACAAAATTATATATATATATATATATATATAATTTTGTAGTTGTTGTTCAGTGTCGTTGAGTCAGTTCCGACTCATAGCAAACCTGTATAGCGTTCCCAAAGAGCAGCTAGTGAGCTTGAACTGCCAACCTTGCTGTTCAAACTGAATTTACAGTCCAGTGCATTCACCCACAGCGCCACACAAAGGTTGAATGAAGTCATTCTGAAAATGTGAATCAGTGTCTTTTCTTTTCTTTTCTTTAGGGTGGAGTTAACGGATTGACTGGAGAGTTAGAATTTGGAGAAAATGGAGGCAACCCCAATGTTCACTTTGAAATCCTTGGAACCAATTATGGAGAAGAACTTGGCCGAGGTGTTCGAAAAGTAAGACTACAGACACAAACTAATATGTATTTCCTATACTAATTACGGTTTGCCTTGAGCTTGAATGTTTGCCATACAATATAGTCACAGTATACATTCATATTTGTAGTGCAGTTTGTAACATAAAGAAGAGAGAAAAGAAATGGGCCTTTGAGTACCTTTAAATAGGAGTGACCAGTTCCAGAAAAAGAACACAATGTTTGGGAAAGTATAGGGTCAGCAAAAAACAGCAAGACCCTCAATGACATAGATTGATACAGTGGCTGCAAATACAATGATTATGAGGGTGGCAAAGGATTGGGTAGTGTTTCCTTCTGTTGTACATAGATTCACAATGATTCAGAATTGAAGCCACTACATCTAACAATGATAACAGCAAATAGTACTTAACACAAGTAGTAAGCTAAAATGCTATTTATGCCTTAGAATAATTTAACAGGAAAAGAGTAATCTGTGGTATAGCTAGGGAAACAACATAATTTTTCCTTTGTTGTATCAATTTTTTTGAAGTGAATTTTGTATGTGTACAATGCAAAACTGCTGGGGTTTCTATTTGTACTGTGAACAAAATCAGAATAAGAAGTTGGATAAATTTCACATAGTAAAAGACAAAGTCTATACAATGTGGCATTGCAGTATTTCACCTTCTATATGTGTCGTGTAATAAGTAGAAATTGGTTTACAGCTCTTGTAATATACTACAGATCATATGTAAAAGATAACTGAACTCCTATAAAGCATGTTTCATTAAATACTGGGAAAATAACTTTCTCAAGGAGAAATATAAAAGCCTCCAGAGGAATGACTTTTGTAAGGTTTGGATTTGATATTTTATATATACTTTGGTAGAGAAAAACCTAAGTTAACTTAGGATGCATAGAACGCCTATAACTATAGGAAAAGTGTAATCTGCTAGAATTATAACTGTATAATGTTGACTGCATGGAGTGTAAGTTTCTTCCATGTTTCTTTCCAGTGCTGAGATGCAGTATGCAGAAAAAGTAACGAATAAAAGCTATACATTATTAAGTGGTGATGGTTGTGTGTCGTGGAGTCGGTTCCACCTCATAGCAACCTTATGCAGTGTTTAAGAGCCTGTGGATCTTTACAGGAGCAGAAATTTTCAACTTTTATCCACAGAGTGGCTTGCAAATTTGAACAGCTGACCTTGTAGTAAGCAGTCCATAGCTTATCCTAAAGCTCCACACAAGGACTGCTTATTGCATTATAGTGAATAGCAAACTCTGAAAAACTACATAAAACACACGGATAGTTTAATGAATTATTTTAAAGGAAACAGACACTACTCTAGTCCAACAATAGGACATGTCAAGCAGAGTGCTCTATAGAATAAGTACTGGAATGCAAACCACAAGGTGAGCGGTTTGAGCCCACCAGCCCTACCTCAGGAAAAAGATGATGCTCTCTGCCCTTGTACCTTGACTTCCTCCTCTGAAATACTATACAGGTTGGAATGTCTCATGGCAATGGTTTTGGGATTTGGGGTTAATTTTATTAAGACCTTATAAATTTAAAATTTATATTTTTACTAAATGATTCATTGTATTAAGTAATGCATTTTACTAAATGATTAATTTTACTAAATGATGCATTTTGTTATTATAAAGAGTTTTACTTTGATTCATACATCTTTCTTTTTTATGGCATGGATTCCCTTATTCACACAAGTTTTAGAAGTTTGCCTCTTGGGAAAGCCATTTCTAGTTCCCATTAAAAGCACACACCCTGCCATGAATGAAATTATTCACTTCCTTATATATTCAACAAATGCAGAGCATCTCTTGTCTCGGGTTGCATTAATAACCCCAAAACTCAAAGATCCTTGTTCACATAAGGCTTATATCCAGCAAAGATGGACAATAGGTAATTTACAATAACTTTTGAAATAGTTTATAGAGTTGACTTTTTTACAAATTTATTATCATGGAGTTTATCTGGACTCACAGCGACCCTACAAGAAACAGTAGAACTGCCCTATAGGGTTTCCAAGTCAGTCCTCCTTACAGAACCAGACTGCCACTGAGAAGCAGCTGGTGGTTTTAAAACACTGACCTTTTGATTAGCAGCTGGATGCTTAATCACTGTGCTATTGGAGCTCTATAGAGTTGACTCAACTGCTATGGAAAATCTAATCCAGGACCAGAGGTACTAACATCACCTGGGAGGGACCTTGTTGGAAATACAGGATCATAGGCCTCATCCAGAGCCACTGAATCAAAATCACATTTCACAATATCCCCATGGGTATCTTGTGTGCAATTGTCTTTTAATTGCTGTAAAAATTATATATAATGCAACATTTGCCAATTCAACATTTTTAAGTGTACAATTCAGTGACACCAGTTACAACAATCATGCCGTGCAACCATCATCGATAATCATTTCTGAATTTTTCATCACCATACACAGCAACTCAGAACATCCCGGACCAAGCTTCTCTCTTTGCCCGACCTCCCTAGACCCTCATAACAACTAGCAAACTGTGGTCTCTGTATATTGACCTACTCTAGTTATATGATATAAGTGAGATTATACAATATTTGCCCTTTTATGATTGATTTACTTCACTAAACATTGTGTTTCCAAGGTTTATTCACGTTGCGTGATGTATCAGGATTCAATTTATCCTATGGCTGAGTCATATATTCAATTGTATACTTTAATTCATACATTTTGCCTTAAAGAATATATTGGCTGATATGTTGTTGTTGTTAAGTGCCATCGAGTCAGTACCAGCTCATAGCGACCCTATGCACAACAGAACGAAATACTGCCTGGTGCTGGGCCAACCTCACAATTGTTGCCATACTTCAGCCCAATGATGATGCCATACTGCCAATCTATTTTGCTGGGAGTCTTCCTCATTTTCTCTGACCCTCCACTTTACCAAACATTATATCCTTCTCTAGTGACTGGTCCCTCCTTACAATATGTCTGAAGTATGTGTGATGAAGTTTGGCCATTTTGGCCTCCAAGGAGCACTCTGGCTGCACTGCTTCCCAAACAGATCTGTTGGTTCTTTTGGCAGCCCATGGTACTTTCAATATTCTCCTCCAACACCATAACTCAAATGCATCAATTCTTCTACGGTCTTCCTTATTCACTGTACAGTTTTTGCATGCATATGAGACTAGTGAAATACCATGACTTGGGTCGGGCGCACCTTAGTCCTCAAGCTGACAGCTTTGCTCTTCAACACTTTCAAAAGGTCTTGTGCAACAGATTTTCCTAATCATTTGATTTCTTGAGTGTTGCTTCCGTGAGTGTTGATAGTTGATCCAAGAATAGTGAAATTCTTGACAACTTCAATTTTTCTCCATTGATAAGAATGCTGTTTATTGGTCCAGTGGAATATTTTTGTTTTATTTACATTGAGATGCAATCCATACCAAAAGCTGTGGTCTTTGACCTTCATCAATAAACACTTTAAGTCCTCTTCACTTTCAGCAAGCAAGGTTGTATCATCTGCATATCGCAGGTTGTTAATGAGTCTTCCTCCAATCCAGATGCCACGTTTTTCTTCATATAACACAGCTTATGGATTATTCCATCCTGGTGTGGTGCTGTGGGTTAATGTGCCAGACTGTTAAGCCGTTTGAACTGCAAAGTCAGTGGTTCAAACTCACCAGCTGCTCTTTGGAAACCCTATACATGGTCACTATGGGCCAGAATTGACTCAATGCCACTTAATAAAAACAACATGGAATAGTTTAAGGAGCTCTGGTAGCCTAGTGTTTACAAATTGGGCTGCAAAACCTTAAGGTCAGCAGTTCAAAATTACCAGCTGTTCCACAGGAGAAAGATGAGCCTTTCTGATGCCATAAAGATTTACAGCCTCGGACACCCTGGACAGGGTCGCTATGAGCCAGAACCAATTCCATGGCACATAACAACAACAACAACATGGGATTATTTGCTCAGCATACAGGTTGAATAAGTATGGTAAAAGAATACAGCCCTGTTGTACACCTTTCCTAATTTTAAACCATTCGGTCTTCCCATGTTCTGCTTGAACAACTGCCTCTTGGTCCATATACAGATTCCTCAGGATCACAATTAAGTGTTCCAGAAATACTCATACTTTGCAATGTTGTCCATAGCTTGCCATGATCCACACAATCAAAAGTGTTTGCGTAGTCAATAAAGCACAGGTAAACATCTTTCTATTCATAAGGTTTTCAGAAAAAACCTTCACATCTCAATGCAAAGAAAACAAAAATCCTCACCACTGGACCAATAAACAACATTCTTATCAATGGAGAAAAGATTGAAGTTGTCAAGAACTTCATTCTTCTTGGATCAACTATCAACACTCATGTAAGCAGCAGTCAAGAAATAACGTATTGTATCAGGCAAATCTGCTGCTCAAGACCTTTTGAAAGTGTCGAAGAGCAAAGCTGTCAGCTTGAGGACTAAGGTGCACCTGACCCAAGCCATGGTATTTTCACTAACCTCATATGCATGTGAAAGCTGGACAATGAGTAAGGAAGACCGTAGAAGTCTTTTGGGTTATGGTGTTGAAGGAGAATAATGAAAGTGCCATGGGCTGCCCATAGAACCTACAGATCTGTGTTGGAAGAAGTGCAGCCAGAGTGCTCCTTAGAGGCCAAGATGGCCAAACTTTCATCTCTCATACTTTCGACATATTGTCAGGAGGGAGCAGTCACTGGAGAAGGATATCATGTTTGGTAAGGTGGTGTGTCAAAGAAAAAGAGGAAGACCCCCAACAAGATGGATTGGCCAAGCATGGCAACAGTCGTGAGGCTGGCCCAGGATTGGGCAGTATTTCGTTCTGCTGTCCATGAGGTTGCTATGAGTCAGTACCGACTCAATGGTACCTAACAACAACAACAACAAACATCTTTCTGATATTCTCTACTTTAAGCCAAGATCCATCAGATATCTGCAATGCTATCCTCCTTTCGTGGCCTCTTCTGAATCCAGCTTGAACCTCTTGAAGTTCTCTGTCAATTTATGCTTGCAGCCGTTTCTATATCACCTTTAGTAGAACTTTACTTGCATGGGATATCAAAGATATTCTCCAATGATTTCCATATTCCGTCGGGTCACCTCTCTTGAGAATGGGCACAAATATGGATCTCTTCCAGTCCGTTGGTCATACAGCTCTTTTCCAAATTTCTTGGCATAAATGAGTGACTGAATCCAGTGTTGCCTCACTTTCTTGAAAGATTTCAATTTGTATTCCATCAATTCCTGGTGCCTTGTTCTTTGCCAATTCCTTCAATATACATTGGACTTCTCCCTTCAGTATCATTGGCTGTATCATATGCTACCTCTTGAAATGGTTAACCATTTTCTTTTGATAGTGACTCACCAGCCATCACAATACGACAAAGTGACAGACGAGTGGTTGTTTGCTGATATAATAGAGGTAAATTTACTTACTTTGAGTTATTATTTGGAAGGCATTTCTCTTCATGATCTTTTCTACTTTAAACATTCCTATTCTTTTGTTTGGCATAAATTCTTATTGTTGTTGTTGTTAAGTGCCGTCGAGTTGGTTCCGACTCATAGCGACCCTGTACAGGGTTTCCGAGGGTGTAAATCCTTACGGGAGTAGAAAGCCTCATCTTTCTCCTGTGGAGCGGCTAGTAGTTTCGAACCGCTGACCTTAAGGTTCGCATCCCGATTCGTAACCACTACACTACCAGAGCTCCTTATAAGCAGTGTATAATTGAATCAATTGTATTCAGTTTCACAATTTATGCCTATGTCATTGTTGCTGCTAACTGAAACTGTATAAGGTTTCTGAGGAGTGGCTGCTGGGTTTGAACTACCAAACTTGTGGTTTGCAGCTCAGTGCTTATACTACAACACTACACTAGGACTCCATTTCTATAAACCAGAACATTTTCTTGTATTTATATATAATATTTATTTACTAATATATTTAGGTTTAATATACTATCTTGTACATTCTACCATTTTGTACACTACTTTTCTTGCCTGTTGTACATTTTTTCTCTCTTTTCCTGCCTTCTTTTGGGTTGATATGTATGAGAGAACATTTATATATTAGAGAACTTCAAAAAATTCATGGAAAATAGAATTAAAATATAAAGGAATTTTCCACAAACTTTTTGAAGTCCCCTAGTGTATAGGACTCCTGTTGTGATGCTATAGAATAAACACTGGACTGCTAATCATAATGTCAGTGATTCAAACTACAAGCTGCTCCTCAGAAACACTATACAGTGTCACTCTCAGTTAGACTGACTTGATGGTACTTAACAACAGGATGAAAGCATATATTGTGTGACAGAGAAATAGTCACAATCTACTCAGCAGCAATGTGCCATATATAAGAAGTGGCTTCAAAAAGTTTTGGGGGAAATGGAATTAAAAGATTATGGAATTTTTTCTCAAATTTCCTCCGAGTGTGTGTATGTGTCTTCCTTTTCTTTCATTTTATATATATGTTATATACTGTTTCCTCTAGAACATATAATATATACCCTTAATTTATCCAATGCCTTAAATTATTCAATAACTTTGTCCTCCTCATAGATAATAAATAGGCTTTTAACTCCATTGACCCAATTGATCCACTTAAAAAAAGTATATTTTATTATTGTCATGTATTTTAATACCCTTTTTATTTTACTTCAAAGCAATGTTATTACTGTTTTGTACTGTAAATATTTATTTACTTCTATCAAGGAATTTACCACTTTCTTTCCTCTTTTTTTTCATGAATTACTATATGCATCTTGAATTGTTTTTCTTCTGCCTTTTCACTACCTGAATTGGAACTTTAAAGTTCCTTTGTGGATGATTGTCTTGTGGTAAAATTTTAAAGTTTTTGTGTACCTGCACATGTCTTCACTTAATTTTCTTTCTTTAAAGATATTTCCACTAGACAGAATTTTAAATTCATATTTTTTTATTTCTTTCAGTACTTTGACAATATCACTGTACTGGTTTCAGTTTTAATGTGCCTGCTGTCTGTGTAACTGATCATGCTTTGACAGTAATCTGTTCTTTTTACTTCTTTTAAGATTTTCCTTTGTTTATAGATTTTCCTTTCTTGATTTCATAGGTTTTATTATAATGTCTAGATGTGGATTTACTAAACTGTACCTAGATGTGCTTCCATGAATGTTGATGATTGATTTGAGAAAAATGAACTCTTTGACAACTTCAGTATTTTCTTCATTGATAAGAGTGTTGTTTATTGGTCCAGTGGTGACAATTTTAGTTTTCTTTACATTGAGATGCAATACATATTTGATTTTCATCAGTATTTCATGTCCTCTTCACTTTCAGCAAGCAAGATTTTATCATCTGCATATCGTAGTATGTTTAAATAGTCTTCCTCCAATCCTGATGCCATGGTTTTCTGCATATAATCCAATTTCTCTAATTATTTGCTCAGTATACAGATTTAATAAGAATGGTGAAAGAATACAACCCTGACACACATCTTTCCTAATTTTAAACCATTCCATGTTCCCTTGTTCTGTTCAAACACAGGTTCAAGTACAGGTTCCTCATGAGCACAATTACATGTTCCAGAATACTCATCCTTCAAAATGTTGTCCATAGCTTGTCATGATCCACAGTCAAAAGCCTCTGCATAGTCAGTAAAGCACAGGTAAACATCTATCTGGTATTCTCTGCTTTCTGCCAAGATCCATCATATATCAGCAATGATTTCCCTCATCCCATGTCCTCTTCTGAAACCAGCTTGAACCTCTGGAAGTTTACTGTAAATGTATGCTTGCAGCCATTTCTGTATTACCTTTACCAAAAAACTTTACTCACATGAGTTATCAGTGATATTGTCTGATGATTTCTGAATTCCGTCGGGTCATATCTCAAATACGGATCTCTTCTAGTCATTTGGCCAGTTAGTTGTCTTTCAAATTTCCTGGAATAGATGAGTGAGTGCCTCCAGTTCTGCCTCATTTTGTTGAAAGATTTCAATTTGTATTCCATTAATTCCTGGTGCCTTTTCTTTGCCAATGCCTTCAATGCCCATTGGACTTTTTCCTTCAGGATCATTGGGTCTTGATCTTATGCTACCTCTTGAAATGGTTGAGCATCAACCATTTCTTTTTGGTAGAGTGACTGTTTATTCCTTCCATCTTCTTTTGATAGTTTCTGCATCATTCAATAATTTCCCCAGAAAATTCTTCAATACCGCAAGTCAATGCTTGAATTTTTCCTTCAGTTCCCTCAGCTTGAGAAATGCTAAATGTATTCTTCCCTTTTGGTTTTCCAACTCCAAGTCTTTGCACATTTCTTTATATTTGACTTTGTCTTCTCAAGCTGTCCTGTGAAATTTTCTGTTCAGCTCTTATATATCTTCGCTTCTACCTTTTCCACCTCTGTGCTTGAGAGCAAGTTTCAGAGTCTTTTCTGACATCTGTTTTGATCTTTTCCTTCTTTACTGTCTTCTAATGATGTTTTGCTTTCTTCCTGTATGATGTTCTTGATGTCATCTCACAACTCTTCTGGTCTTTGGTCCTTAGTGTGTAATGCATCAAATCTGTTCTTCAGATGAGCTCTAAATTCAGAAGGGATATATTCAAGGTCATATTCTGGCTCTTGTGGACTTGTTTTCATTTTCTTCAGCTTCAGCCTGAATTTGCATATGATCAATTGAAGGTCTGTTCCACAATCTGCCCCTGGCCTTATTTTGGCTAATGGTATGGAGCTTTTCCGATGTCTCTTTCCACAGATGTAGTCAATTTGATTTCTATGTATTCCATCTGGTGAGATCCATGTGTATATTCATATTTTTATGTTTCAAAAAGGTATTTGCCCTTCCAAGACTAAGACTCAAGGGAAATACATGAGCAGACATGTGCTCTGATTGGTGACCATGTTTATCACTGATAAGGGGAAGTGAGGGAAAAACAGCTGTGAAGCTACGAGCTAAGTCCTACCATGTTCAATAGACTCCTGTGAACCCAGGTGGAGACCTGGTTGGCCAGCAGTGCGGCAAGAACTTGGGATTCTTGGGCCCAGAGTCAGTGACATAGCCATTGAGGACTAGAGTGGAGAGTGATGAATCCAGCTGATAAGAAGTGAGGGCATATGCACAAGAACACTCACAGTTGAAGATAATACCCACTTGACCTGGCTTCAATGGCTGGATAATCAGAACTCAACTAGAAGAAAGCAGAGTAAAAAAAGAGTAATCTGACACAATTTAATGAACTTGACCTATACCTATGGGTGTAGTAGCTCAAAAGAGGGAACAAATCTTTACAGCAAGGATCATTCCCACCCCCTCAATACACATGGTAGACAGGGATGGGCAACTTGGACATTGACTCCCCAAAATGGGGGGTGGGGCACAAAGACAATAAGTGACTGGCTTACAAGCTTTCAAGAGGTAGCCTCGATCCAGAGACCATGGAAGACAGTAGAAACTCCACTGAGTAGTATCCAAACTGTTTGGGAGAAGGTGATGAAAGGAGATAGGGATAGGACTCTTGTGGTACAATAGTGAGTAATTGCTATAAGGACTGACTTTCAGGGTTGGAAATCTAAATGTAGACATTTTGTAGCAGAATGAGGGGAGTGATTGATTTTGCAATCCAGGAGTGGAGGTCCCTGGGACCATCAAGGGAGAAAGGCAGAGAGCGGAACCCTACCCAGAGAAGCAGTGACACCAGAGATGGAGGCAGAGACGATAACATGGAGAGATGTAGTGGCTGGAGACTCTAGACCCAGAGAGGGAGAGGGGCTGTGTGCGGACGACATAGGGGCAGGCTTGTGGGGTATACCCTTTGGTTGATTGATGATGCATGGAGGAAATTGTAACTATGGAAATGAAATGATATACAATAGGATCAATGTAAAGCTAATGTTCTTCCATGTAAACAATCACATAATTCACAATAAAACATTTTTTAAAAAAGGTATTTGCCATGAATAGACCATTGGTCTTGAGAATTTCTATCATGCTATGTCCAGCATCTTTTCTATCACCAAGGCCATAATTTCCATCCTTTGATCCATCCTCTTTGTTTGCAACCTTTACATTCTCAATGCCAGTAATTATCAATATATCTTGATTGCATATTTGTTCAATTTCAGACTGAAGAAGTTAGTAGAATTCTTTAATTTCATCATGACTGGTTTTAGTGGTTTGTGCATAAATTTGGATAATTGTGGTATTAACTGGTCTTACTTGGATATTATCCTATCACAGATAGCGTTGTACTTCATGACCGATCTTGGTATGCTCTTTTTTATGATGAATTCAATGCCATTTCTCCTCAATTTTTCATTCCTGGCATAGTAAATCATGTGATTTTCCTATTCAAAATGGCCAATACCAGTCCATTTCAGCTCACTAATGCCTCGGATACCAGTGATTATGTGTCCATTTCATTTTTTACAATTTCCAATTTTCTAGAATCATACTTCATACATTCCATGTTCTGATTATTTATTAATGGATGTTTACAGTTGTTTCTCTTCATTTTGAGTTGTTCTCCATCAGCAAATGAAGGTCTCAAGGGTTTTACTCCATTCACGTCACCACAGTCAATTCTACTTTGTTGAGGTGGCTTTTCTTCAGTTACATTTTGAGTGCCTGCCAACCTGAGGGCTCATCTTCCAGCACTGTATCTAACAGCGTTCCACTGCTATACGTAAGGTTTTCAGTGACTCAATATTCGGAAGTAGTTCATCTCTCCTTCTTCCTAGTCTGTCTTCATCTGGAAGCTCATCTAAAACCTGTCTACCATGGGTTACCCTGCTGGTATTCAATATACCCATGGCATAGCTTCCAGAATCATAGCAACACACAAGCCACCACAGTACAATAAACTGACGGACGAGTGGTGGAAAGCAAAAGTTTAGAGTGTCAGAAATTTTAAAAATTCAGCTTGTATCACTTAATAGCCAAATGACTTTGGGCATGTTACTAATGTTATAAGGCTATAATCTAAATGAGTTAACATATTTAATGCATTCACCACTGTGCTTGAGAACTGTCTTTGTACATCAATAGACATTGTTGCAGCTAGCTATCAGCAATGAAAGAAATCTCAGTGGAATACTAATGTCATATGTTTAAATTACAACATGTTGAAATGAAAAAAATAAAGGGGAGAAGGTAGGAATAGTAAGGGCAAATACCAAATTAGCATACTAGACTGTATGCTATTTAACATGAAGTTAATGGAAGTCATTTTTAAAATGTAATAAATTTGAATATGTATGTGCAAAAAATGTGGCACCAATCATCCCTCCCATAGCATTCTCTACTCAGCGTTGCTGGGTTTGATAATTCATTGCAATGGCCACACAGAACTCAGAAATGATATTCACAGTTCCTGGGCTTATTACAAAGTTGTTGTTAAGTGCTGCTGAGTCAGTTCTTGCTCATAGGGACTCTGTTAGAGTTTGTGAGGAGAAGTTTGTGAGTCTGAACCACTGATATTGCTGTTCAAACCCACAGCACAGTTCAGTGCTTATCCTGCAGTACCACACCAGCTAGCAGGTCAGAAATGCTCAGGGGACCATTGTTTCAGTCAGTACACTATATCTTCAGCTGTGCCCTCAGGCAGATCTTGTCTCTGCCCTGTGAAAGTTGCAAGCTCTTTTAGGGTTGCTGATCAATGCCCACGGGATACACCACTCCGCTATAAGCCTCAGCTGGAAGACACTTGGCTTTAGCTGTGTAGGTCAGCAAACATGACTCTCCTAATTAAATGCCTGGAGGCACCCCAATCTACAATCCAACTTCCTCACCAAAGTCAGTCAGATTTATTTGTTCCATAGACTGCAAAGTTCACTGCTCTCCTCATGCTCTGGCTCTTTGTTCTACTGTTGTTGCTACTACTCTGCCATACCTCTGATATCACAGCTCTTTGTCACTTGGTCAATGAACAGGGTGAGTCAAAAGTATGTGCTCCACTACTGGCTCTTCTTCTTTGATGGTAGTTAAATCACCACTCCCGCTTCTGAAACAGCTCATTTAAAAGCCAACAAGATGGTAACACTGACCAGTTCCCTCATTAGATTTCCAAATGTTTGCAGTCACAATCCTCTTAACAATCACTCAAAAGTGAATCATCAGCATCCCCCCCCCCACCACCACCACCTTCTCTTACCCATACCTATTAGCAAAAAATTGTCTGGTGGTCATTTACAAAGGCTATGGCTAAACGAGACATGAAATAGTTCACCACTTCACATTTAGGATGATCAAAGATATAGTAAGGAAGAAAATAATGAAGACAAGGAAAGAAAGTTCTTCATTGGTAGAGTTTCAGGGGAAAGAAAGACGACTGTGTCTAGAATTAGATGAAGTGGTTAACTTTAAGCACAAGGGGTCTGGGAGCTGTAGGTTGGGAGTTTGGGCACTGTTTTCTAGAGTAATGGATTGCAGGTAATGATAGAATGGGTATGAATGCAAGCAAATCTTCATATTTGGTGCTAGGAAGTTTTTGTTGCTGTTGTAGTTGTTGTTTAAGTGGGAGATGAAAGTATCTGATGAAGGGTGAAGACTAGAATGTTGGAAATGTTGCAGTTAGAGGTTTAAACACTGAAGAGGTTTGAAATAGCTCCTGTGTTAAAGAGGCAAGTTGACTAGGGGAGTATCTAAGAATTGCCAGTCAAGTTTGCTGGCTCATAAGAAGTTGTTATTATTAATTGACCTCTGACTCATGGAGACTGCATGCGCAAAGGAATAGGACCATTGTGATCTACAGGGATGTCATTGGTTGTTTTGTGTGTGTGTGTATGTCTGTTTTTCTTGTTTCTGTTTTTGTTTTTTTATAAATTTCTAGGCTGCTCATCTTAGTCTGTCTTAATCTGGGAGCTCTGCTGAAATTTCTTCGGTATCATAGAAACACGCAAGCCTTCACTGACAGATTATTGGTGGCTGTGCTTGAGGTACATTAGTCAGGAATTGAATTTGGGTCTTCCACAAGGAAGGTAAGAGTTCTACCACAGACTCACCACTGCCCTCCTTAAGAGTAGACAGATAATGGATTCATTTAGCAGCAACCTATCTGTTTGTATGCTTTTCTCCTCCAGCAGTGTTCAGCAGAATGAATAATTTTGCATTAATTTAGGGTGGAAGTTTAACAAGGATTTTGTTTGTTTGGTTGGTTGGTTGACAGTGTTTTATTTAGTTGTTTTTGTTTTATTTTATGGCAGTACAATAAAATAACAAGTGTAAGGATATTGACAAGAGAATGACTGAAGTGAAGGGGATGAAATCTATATTGGACATGATGGTTGTGAAGACAGGAGGATCTTAACACTACATAGAAAGTGTGATTTGAGATGATAAAGCCTTTAGCAAGTGTGGCATGAATTAAGCGAGAAAGCTTCAGAAAAGGAAGTTGTATTTTTGGAGAGAGATACCAAAATTTATTATTTCAAAGGTGGCTTAGAAGCATTCACAAAGTCATGAATGTGAGATTGACAGATGTAGACTTTGTGAAACCTTATAAGACCAATGTATTTCAGTGTTGTTTCATCCTAATTTGAATTTAAATCCAAAAATGTCTTGTGTATCCATCCCACTGATTTAGTAATGAATCAATACTTCATATCATGGCTACTTTATTATTTGTTGTTTTTGTTTGATATTGTCTAGTTGATTTCAGCACATTGTGACTTCATGTGACAAGGTAGAAGTGCTCCATGTGAATTTCTGGGCTGCAACTTTCATAGGAATAAACTGCCAGGTCTTTTGTCCCTTGGAGCCACCTGCTGAGTTTGAATTGCCAATATTTCAATTAGCAGCTGAGCACTTAGCTGATGTGCCACCAAGACTGCTTACCTTACCATGAAGTAATGTTAAATAACTCCAAAAATTACTTAATTGTTTTGTTTCCATTTTCCAAGTCCCTAACTTCATTGAAATGTTTATATGAGTTGGCATATAGATCTTATGTGGAATGCACTATAAATTTTTACTCTATAAGGCCCTTTACATTGTTCACCCTTAAAAGGTGTATATTCTTGTTTCAAAATATTTTGGCACTCTTATTTAAAATTTTTATCCTCTCATTGTGCCTCAAATGTTTCCCTACCAAGCAGAGATTTTAAATAGTTACTGAATTTGTAAAGCAATAGTTTTAGCTCCCAAGTAACTTCAGGTATGCCATAAATCATTTGTGGTTTGCCGACTACATTATGGAATCCTGGTGTGGTGATATAAGATAAGCACTGGACCGCAAACTACAAGGTCACTAATTCAAACCCACCAGTGACTTCCTGGAAACCCTATATAAAGTTGTTATGAGTGGAAACTGACTTGAAGGCACTTAAACATAACAATAACTCCATATGGCAGTTCCTTCATATGGGCATTCATACATAAATAATGTTTTAAATGATAGTTATAAAGAGAAAACATTACCATGAGAATACATGCAGTATAGATTTACTAGATGCATATCCAAAATTAAGGTTCTACTCCCAGTTTTCCCATGTTTCAAAAACAGTGGAAAGCTTTCCAATTGATGAACTGTCAAGTTGTCAGTGTTTATTCTGCTGCCAATGGCTAATTGTTTACAATGCCTACAGTCTTATCACCTCGAGCAGGGATACTGTCAGATCTCATAAACTAAGCAGGGTTGTGTCTGCTTAGGATTTGAATGCGAGATTGACCAAAGCTTTGCAGTCCCAAAATTTGGACTTGTCTCTGCTCTCTTGGCATTGTTTGAGAGGAGGTTTCATTTTTCTGAATTTGGTGAGTATGTGAAAAGGATTATTTAATTTTCTCTGATGCAGATCAAAACAAAGAGCTTTTTTGATATTTTTCACATGTTCTTTTACTTTAATGTACTTTGGTGTTTCAATCAGTAGATGGTATATTCAAGATGTTAGCACACTTTGCATCCTTAAATTTAAACTCAGGTGAACTTCAAAGTCAAATTTTTAAATCATCAAGGTTTTCTATATTCTTAAATTTACCCCAATAATATTGGTAATTTTATAATAATAATCCCAATTCTGAAGTTTCAAGAAAAATACCAATAATTTGAGCAATAACTTCCTATGAGGTCTCTAGATACGAAATTTACTATAATATAAAAAGTAAAGATGAAATCAAATAAATAGATTTGAAATATCAAACTTTTTTGAAGTATACTTCTACATGGCAGTATTTTTCTTATTTTTCAAAGTTTTCTTTGCTTGGTTTTACCAATATTGCTGGCTTTTCTTTCTTTTTCTTTTAAATGTGTTATTTTTATTTGGATTGATATTCTGCTATAGTTATTTTTTTTTAAGTTTTTATTGTAATTTGAGTGATAGTTTACATGGGAAAACATCAGTTTTACACTCATTATTTCATTTCAATGGTTACAATTTTCTCTGTGCATCATTGTCGGGGACTGGCCTCGACATAGGGGTTCGGTTCACGAGGAGGAGATACCTGGCGGTGATAGAGATAGCAAAAGAGACACAGAGATGCAAAGAGAGAGACAAAGAGACACTCGGAAACCAGAGTGAATGCTGGACTGGCATCAGGCAGATCCTGCATTGCAAACATCTCAGCCACGAAGGCCGTAATATCCTTCATAGTAAACATCTTGGCTAAACAGGAGGTATGGTTGCAATGCTAGACTGAGCCTCCTGCATGCTGTAACGCACGCCTTGCCAGTCTTAATGCACCTGGATTCGTTCTGCGCCTTCCTTTTATTTAGGGGAGGTACCATACACAAAGTTAGGAGGAACTAAGACAAGGTACAGCTGTCAACCTTACTTTTCCAGACATTCAGGCAAATTTACAGGTTCGAATCTCACGACAGCAACTTGGTTTCTCAAGCTTAATTAACATACCTTTTAGCACCTAGCCTCAAATGGAGGGAGGAAAGGGAGGATTAGGAGGATTCCCATTGTGTCAGCTGCCCAGCCCAGGTTCTTCAGGAAAAGAGACGCCTGGGTGAATGGGCTGCACCTGGAAACACTTTAGAGAGGGCATAGAGACCAGGGAGCCACCCAATTTACCTTGAATGAATTTTCTGAGGGAAGAACTTTGCCTGTTTGGAATTTTACAGTCTTGGCATTTAGGAAAATATTACATTTATCTGTGGATATCAAGGGCTTCATGTCTGCAATTAATAAAACATAACTGGATATTGAGATAAAAAGTAATTTGTTATGACTGCACGGTGGCTAGATCTGTTCCTCAGAGCCTGCGGCCTGTAACACTCGGGCCTATAGGCCTCGAACCTCTGAACAGGCCTACACGGTCTGCAACACATCATCATTCAACAGTATTTCCTTCTATTCACTGTTTTTTGGGTATTTTTTGTTTTTTGTTTTTGGAGGGGAATGTACACAAAAACACTCAGGAATATATAATCATTTAAACGACCAAAGGGCACATTCTGCAAGTCTGCCTCGTGGTTGCCAGCACACAGCCTTTCTCTTTTCATGAGTCTAGAGTCCTCAGCTGCTCTATCTCTCCATGTCATTATCTCTGCCTCCATCTTTAGTGTAGCTGCTTCTCTGGAGAGGGTCCCACATTCCACTTGTGCTCTTGCCCCTTGATGGTCCCAGGTTCCTCTGTTCCTGGACTGTAAGATTAACTACTCCCCTCTTTATGTTATAGAACATCTACTTTTACAGTTGTGACAATCGCAACTAGTCATGATGACAATTACTATTGAATCAAGAATCATATCCCCATCTCTTTTCACCAAACCCATGCAGACAAGATGAAAACTATTTGGTAGGGATTCTACCTTCCCCTGACACACACTTTGAAACTAAACTCCCTCTTGAAAACTTGTAAGCCAGTCACTTCATGCCTTTATTGCCGCCCCCCCCCCTCCCATTTTAGGTAGCCAATGTCTAAGTTGCTCATCTCTATCAACCCTGTATACAGAGGGGATAGAAATCATGTGAAAACTTCTTCCTTCTCAGTTGGTATTTTAAGCTACTACATCCATAACTACAGGTAAAGCTCATCAAATTGTAGCAATGTATACTTGTTTCCTTTATATATATAAAAAATTATCTTCCTCTAGTCAAGTTCTAATCATCAAGCCATCAAAGCTAGGTCAAATGGGTACTATCTATGATTTTGGGTTTTCTTGTGCATCTCTCCTCATTCTCAGCTGTAACCCTCCATGGCTATGTCCTTGTCCATGGGCTCAGGAGTCCCCAGGTATCACCACACTTCAGACCAACCAGCCCTTCCTCTTCTCTCTCTCATCTCCAGTTCGATGGGAGTTTAAGGAACGTGGTTGAACTCAGCCCATATCTTCATTGCTGCCTTTCCCCCTCTGTCACATGGTTGCCAGCAAGCTTATATGCCTGCTCATGTGTTCCCTTTGAGTTTCAGTCTTGGAGGGCGGTTTGTCCTGAAGGGACTTGATTGCTTGCCTTGATGATTCCCCGCCAAACAACTTGCTTGTTCTTGCAGTAGCTGCTGGCTTTTCATTAAAAAGACTGAATGCTCACATTAAAATAATGTGTTCTAGAATTAATGTTTTTGAACTTTATCATAAACAGGAAAACAAAGAGTCAAGAAACATAATCATAATGTTAATAATAATAATAATAATTATAATGCTTAGTATTTCATAAATATGATTTTTCATATAAGGTAATGAAATAAAACAAAAACAAAGGTATTTTTGCTTATAGGTATAATGGCTTCTCAGATCTAGAATCTTTACTCAAGTTATCCTACATGAAATTCAGAAGTATAAAAACAATAGCTATGTATTCTTGGGTAAATATAATGCACTGATCTTGTTCAAGGTATTATATAGATCATTGCTGATCTATTGCTAATGAACTGAAATCTTTACTATACTTAGAGAAAAAAACAACTTTGAGAATATAACTTAGAGAAAAAAACAACTTTGCCTTCAAATAGTCAATGATTAAAATGTTACACTGGAAGTTTTTCACATGGTATTTGTATTATAATTCTTTGATGTTTAAAATTAACCATGAGGTTGGTAGTCAAAACCCTCCAGCTGCTCCTCAGAAACCCTGTACAGGGTCATTATGAATTGGAACCAATATGATAGCACTTAACCAGAACATTAACAATTTCCTTCTTATCCCGTAGTCCTGGTATGACACTGGACTTCAAGGTCAGTTTGAGTCACAAGGTCAGCAGTTCAAACTCACCAGTCACTGAGTCAGAACCAACTCAACAGCACTTAACAGCAACAACATAGCTCCTTATAACACTTTTCAAAAATAATTCTATATAACCCATATATATATGATGAATTTACTTCTATGTACTCTCTCTTTCCCATTACAATATAAACTCCATAAAAGAAAAGCTTCTGTTTTTTCCCCCTCTGTATTCCCCAATGCATGGCACATGATAGATATCCATTTGATAGCTAATCAATGATTGAACACACATATGTAAGAAATCATAAAAATTTCCCCTGTATTTGTAAATTTAACAGCCATATCTTTTATTAGTTCAAATGAAAATTAATAATGGTATGCATATGAATTATTTGCTGGCATGTCAATCTGCCTAAGAATGCAAGTGTCATGATTATATACTGTCCATCTATGTATCTCCAATTTGGCAGAGTTGTCATTTGATTTCCAAATATGAAATTAAGTCACAAAGTATTGTTACTAGTGGTCTAGTTCATACATGCACAGGTAATTCTAAACAAAAGGTGTCTAAACATGTATCTGTAATCAGTGGATGCCTGAAGATAAGTTGTTTCAGAAATACACTTGTTGGGTGGTGGTGGTGATGTGCCATGGATTTGCTTCTGACTCATAATGACCCTCTATAGGGTTCCCAAGGCTATAAATCATTACAGAAACAGACAGCATCATCTTTCTCCCACAGAACAGCTGGTAGTTTCAAACTGCCGACCTTGAGGTTAACAGCGTGACTTGTAACCACTATGCTACCACAGCTTCTCGTATACCTGTTAGAAAAGGTCTGAACAGTGACTTTTGAGAGAATCTGCTGGCCCAGTAAAGTTCAAGGCAAAGAGGTCAGTTCAGAAGTGTGCTTACATCATGCTGACTGTTTTAGGATTCCAAAGTGATCCTAATCTTGGTAAATTTTCTGGAAGAACACAGCGTGATCATGGGTCTTATTTTAAAGAGGTTTTAAGAAAACTGAAAACTACACTGATGAGGAAAAGACCAGGAAAGTTACATGCAGCAATTTTCCTTTTTTTCATCCTGACAGTGCCCCTGCTCATTCTTAAAGGGTAACAATGGCTGTTCTAGGACCAGTTCTTAGATATCTTATCCCATCTACCTTATATCCTTTCGGATATCTTTTTGTTTCCAGAATTTAAAGAACATTACAAAGGAACTTATTTGAATGCTGTTTTGATGTGGTATTTGTTGTTGTTGTTAAGTGCCTTTGAGTTGGTTCTGACTCATAGGGACACTGTATAGGATTTCTGAGGAGTGGCTGGTGAGTTTGAATCACCAACTTTGTGATTCAAACTGACGTATCTGTCTAGCACATTATCCTGCAGCACCACAATAAAACTAGAGTGCAGAATTCTTTGTGGACAGTTTAGAGAATTAAAAATACCACCTTCAAAAGTGTGTTAACCTTCTACACTGAGCAGTATCCAATCTGTCTGGGCGGGGCTGATGAAAGAAGATATGGATAGGTCTCTTGTGATACAATAGTGAATAATTGTTATCAGGACTGATTGTGAGGGTTGGAAATGTAAAGGTGGACATTTTGTAGAAAAAGGAGAGGAGTGATTGACTTTGCAGTCTAGGAGCGGAGGTCCTTGGGACCATCAAGGGAGAAGAGCAGAGAGTGGGACCCTACCCAGAGAAGCAGTGACACCAGAGATGGAGACAGAGACGATGATGTAGAGAGATGGAGTAGCTGGGGATTTAGACCCAGAGAGGGAGAGTGACTGTGTACTGACGACTTGGGGGGCAGGCTTGCAGTGTATACCCTATGGTTGGTTGATGATGCATGGAGGAGATTGTAACCATGGCAATGAAACAATACGGTAAGATGAATGTAAAACTAATGTTCTCACATGTAAACTATCACATAATTCACACTAAAACTTAAAAGAAAAAAAAAAAAAAAAAGTATTGACCTAGGTAGAGGATGTGTTGAGAAGCAACAGCTTCATTTTTTGATATTTTTGCTCAATAAAATTTTCTATGATTTTGTAGCTATACTTTTTAATGTTCTTGTGTACTTCAATTAAATAATTGTTTATTTATTATTAAACAAATTATATGTGTGATTTCCCCCCAAAGATTTATACTTTTGTCTAGACTAGGGAAAAAGTGAGTAGTTATATTTATTATTCCAAGACTAGGTCTTACTTGAAGGAGCTCTGGTAGCGTAGTGGTTACGAATCGGGCTGCGAACCTTAAGGTCAGCGGTTCGAAACTACCAGCCGCTCCGTGGGAGAAAGATGAGGCTTTCTACTCCCGTAAAGATTTACACCCTCGGAAACCCTGTATAGGGTCGCTATGGGTCGGACCCGACTCGATGGCACTTAACAACAACAACAACAACAAGGTCTTACTTGAATTAACAGAACCAACAAACCTTTAACCAAGTAGAAAGAATTTACATTGGGTTTTTTTTTCTTTTCTTTTTTTCTAAAGTAATAGGAGCAAAGTTTTTGAAATCTGATATTCCTCCAAAATGTCTTCATTGAATCTATGATGTAGTATCCTCATTAAATTGTAAGCAAGTTGTGAACAAGGGTCATATTTTGTCAGCTGTTATGTTCTCAATGCATATAATAATGATCAGTGTGTTAAATCAATGAGTGAGTTCTGTCTAGCTCCAGGTGGGATTGTGACATTTGCATTCTTGATATTCCCTTCAAATATACTGATGCTACTATTAGCATTTGAAGCTTAAGATTTTCTTCCATTAGACTAGATTTCCTATCTATAAATGGGAGAAAATGTACATAGCCCTTGCTGTCAGACATACTCTCTTGAAATTCTGATTGTGTCACTTACGGTCTGTGCATTCTCCAGACTACTAAATTCAGTAAGTCGCAATTTCTTTATCTGTATAATGTTAATAGTTAGATTTAGCTCTCTGACTCTGGTAAGGATGAAATAAAATTCTGTTAGGAGGTTGCATAGTGAGAGCTAACTAAAGTAATAACTATTTGCAAGTAGACAATAGGATAGTAGTATATGTCACTGATTTTCAAGCCAACACAACAAATGCAAAGTCTAGCAGTTATTGCGACAAAAAAAAAAAAATTGAGGTAAGGAAAGTAATTTCATTTTAGGTATGACTGACAGCATTATACATGGCATTCACAGTGATAGCATCAATCACTAACTTTTGGTTACGTTTAATGGAGTCCTGGTGTGGCATTGTGGGTTAATGTGCCAGACTGCAAAGCCATTTGAGTTGCAAGGTCAGTAGTTCAAGCTTACCAGCTGCTCCTCAGAAACCCTATACAGGGTCGCTATGGGTCAGAACCGACTCGATGGAAATTAACAACAACAGTGTGGCACTGCAGGCTAATGCACTAGACTGCAAGGTCGGTTTGAATCACAAGTCTGGCAGTTCAAGCTCACCAGCCACTCCTCGGAAACCCTATACAGGGTTGCTGTGAGTAGGAACCGACTTGATGGCACTTAACAACAACAACTACAAAACTCTACAAGTCTGTTAAAACTTGAGAGTTTTGTTTTAGAAAGCTAATAGTAGAGAACAGGAACACATTCTTCTGCTGGTTAAGATGATGCTGACCCCTCAAAAGTAGGGCAAATATGTCTGATAGAATACAATTTGGGGTTCATGTTATGGTGGAAATACAGAGAACTTATTTGCTCGGTATAACTTACTCCACCACTTTTAAAGAATGAACTTACCATTTTTTGGTGATTCCAGTATGCAGAACTACAGGGAATGTTTATAAATCTCTTAGTGCTCCCAAACCATCTTACCCTTCATTAGAAGCATGCACCACCCCGCTCACCACCACCATCACAAATGAAACTCCAGACCAGACCAGCTGAAACTCACCAAGCATGGTATCACCATCTTCAAAACTGCCTCACTTTTAACTTCCATCACAATGATTAAGGACGAGGAACCAATACCAGGATAATAAGCATTAGCAGAATTTAAATTAAAAGTATGCAAAATTGTGTTCCTTCATCATTGTCTCATTGTTTTCATGGTACTGTGAGTGGCAGACATTAATATTTTTGTCAAAGATGCCCTGTGAATGGGAAACAATAAACAGGAAGGAGTCATACATTGAGTGAGTCTTGTATCAATGTATTTGGGAACTCACAATTGATTCATTTTACTGTGATATTCATGATATGGTAAATTCAGTTGGATTACAATCCCAGGGGCTTGTCATGGTAACTCAAATGCTCTGGTTCACTCCCTTTTGAATTTCTCTGTAGTCTATTCAAATATTTGATTATATATCTCTCTTGTTCTTTCGGACCTGTCTTACCTTCCCTGTGGAGATTATAAATTCTCCTTCAGCAGGAAATGAGTTTTATGCAGTTGGAACCACTATAAAAACTGGAAGAGTTCTGGCTGTGTAATGTCATAAAATTTGCTAACAGAACCTTCTTAGTTTATATGTTTTGGGATATCTCATTCAAACTAATGAATTTTATATTCATTTCTGTGAATAATTATTGTGACTGGAATCTTTACTTTTCATCATTGCTGATTTCAGTTTCATGTTTCCTGCCTTTTTTTTTTTTCCTATTTCTCTTTCACCAAGATACCTGATACACACTGAAGCTAGTCACCATACTAAGACTTCATCCAAAAATAAACTGTTTTCGCTGTGACTAGATAATTAGCAGATTGATATTGGTTCATTTATTTAGGTTAGAATTGTAGGTAATTTTTCATGCCTGGTTAATTGGAATTAATAATAAATTTGTTATTGTAAGAAATAAGAAAGAAAGAGACGAGCCAAGAAACATGGCTTCAACAGCAGACAGGTTTGTTGAGAGTAAGCCTGGGGGCACTCAGTCATGAGAGACCAAGAACCTGCTTGTTTCTTACAGACTGGGGTATTTAAGGTGGTGTGGTCCTGGGCACAGTTCTGACGAGTTTTCAATGGACTGGGTTATGGAAACTTTCCTGAAACTACCAGGGGGAAGGGTCTCTTGGTGTAATAAAGACTTAAGCTTTCTGGAGAATGATAGCTCAAGCAGGACTTCATATAGCATCACTTGGTGTAGCAGCAATGCCATTTTGTTGATCCTTCATTCCAGACTCTTGATGTTAGGGGGGTAAGGGCAGATATGTCTCTTTGACTGCTTCCAGCTGATTTATGGGGCGTAGATGGGGTGAGTCTGTAGCAGAAGAGCAGTTGCCACTGATCTTTTACAATGGCAGTGAGTCAGCCTGCAAGAAAAATTTGGAAAGAATTTATTATACACAATAGGAATACGCAAAGGAGGAGTAGAGGTCCTAAGAAGGGTAATAAACAAGGGAGGATATTTTGGGTGAACCATGAGCTTGGAGAATTGTTGGAATTCAGCCTGGCTGGCTTCTCTTTTAATCTCCTTATACCATCTCAGACTAGGCCTATTTTGTTCACAAAAAAACAACATTCCTCATTGAGAAATATGCAGGTGCCTCCTTTTTTGGCTGTAAGTAGGTCTAGGGCTCTTCTATTTTGGAGAATTGCTCCTGCTAGGATGTCAATCTGATCTTGAATTTGGGATGACTGTACAGATATTTCATCCAAACTTTCTTGTAGGGAGGAGGATACAGTGGCCGAGACTGAAATTCCTGCTGCTTCAGTTCCTACACCTGCTGAGGTTTCTAGCCTGACAAGTAGGGGGATAAGCTGCAAGGCAAGTGTGCTTTGGCTCAAGGGGGTGTTTATTGGGACTAATGTTGTTGTTGTTGTTGTTAAGTGCCATCGAGTCGGTTCGGGACTAATGTAGGTTGGTCTTCAAAAGAATAGGTGATGGGTGGGGATATGTATGCTGGGGTACATGTACCAGTCCAATTAGTAGGTAGGCAAATGTAAAGGTTTTTTCCGCATAGGAAAAATACTTCTTGGTGAAGTATTTGGAAAGTTAAGAATTGTTGGAGTCTGTCTGCATGTGCTGCTCTTTCCCACGCTGACAGGGAAGTTGCTAAGTTGGCTGCTCCTAAAGGTTGTAGGAGGATGGAGTTGGCAAGGCTGGAGTTGTGGCTTGCTTCTAGTGCTAACCTGTGGGTTTGAGTATGCAGAAACAGTCGAGTGGTATTAATGGGTAACATGTGACAGTCTCTGCTGACTTAGGGGTCCATTGCCTTGAGGCACATGTTGAATATTGGGTAATCAGTGAATGTGGGGTGTCTGGAGTCACAGTATTGTGAGGTTGTTGTAGATCCTACTGGTGGTATAATATGAGAAGGGTGAGAAAATCTTAGGGAGTAAGTGACTGAGGGGAAGCACTTGAAGAGGGATTGTTTGAAGCTACAAAGTTTGGGGGCTCCTGTTGTGGCGCTATATGAGTTTATATATGTGCGTGGTAGGAGTTTTAGGGTTTGTGTGCAAGGGGGTTTGAAAGTTCCTGCAGGAGAGTCTGATGAAAAACTGGGTCAAGTAATACACAACTCAGGGTGAGATGTTAGATCTTGGGCCTTTCCTATTGGTCCTGCCTGTGGTGGTTGTTGTAGAGGGGTTGGATGAATGTTTGGATACCCTGTTTTGGTTTCTGCCCATGTTCATAAGGGGGCTGGAGTGGCTAAAAAAGTGATGAGGTAGAGGCTAAACAAATCCAGCAAGTATCATTTATGTATCGTGGTAGAGTTTGGTATAGGTGGGAGGCTGAGAGGTCTATTAAATGTTGAATTGGTGATGGATGAGGGTTGGTTGGAACAGGATGAAGAGTAAAGAGAGTGAGAAGAAGGAGATTTGGGTGGTGGAGGGATGAATGCATGACAGAAAGGTGTAGGGGTTTGGGATTACTAGAGAAGTAGGACACACAGCTTGATTAATCCAACAGAGGTTTTGGATGAGTCTATATGTCCCATCGAGTTTTGGTACTGGGAGTGTAATAGGAGTGTTGTGGGGAGAATGGGTAGATATGAGGACATGGGCAGCAAAGAATTGGGAAACAATGGGTTGGAGGTCATGGAGACTCTCGGGACTAAGGGGGTACTGAGGGACAGTAATTTGACATATAGGATCCTTTAATGAAATTTTATAGGGGTGTGGTGATGGGAATGACAGGGATGTCAGTATTCCAAGATTATGGGATTATTTGGTGAAGTTTCAAGGGGATTTACACAGGGACCAGGTGTCTGTGCTAGTAAAAGTTAGGGGTGACCATCTCTTAGAAATTCAAAATGTATTACGGATCCTAATTTGTGTAAGATATCACATCCTAAAAGAGGAACGGGGCATTGAGCATTACTAAAAAACAATGAGTGAAGGATAAATATCCAAAGTAACAACTGAGGGTGGTGTTTGGTTGGGAGTGGCAGGTATGCCTTTCATTCTAATTACTGAGACTGAGGAAGAAAGGAGTGGACTGCTATATTCTGTTAGAACTTAAAGACTCACCCCAGTATCCAACAGGAAAGAGATGGTCTTTATCGGATACAGTTCCAACTTCCCTGGGTTCTGAGGACATATTTGCTATGGGGGTGGAGAATCCCAAGCTCCGTTAGTTTTCTCAAGAGAGCTAATAAGGATGAAGGTTCTTTAACAGGTGATTGGAGGGCTAAAGATTGAACTGAACCTAACCTGGGAGGGCATCCCTGGTGGGGGCAGTACATCTTCCAGTGGCCCCATTGACTACATATTGGGTATGGCCTGGTTGGTGGCCTCAGGTTAGGGCATGCTTTTGTCCAGTGTCCAGCCTGCCCACATTGAAAGCATGTTCCAGGGACTTGTACTTTTTCCTGCACTGGGCTGGGGTGAGTGTGAGGTGGCAGACACTAGAGTCTGATATTTAATGTGCGGTTTTTACTTTTTGGTTCCTCTGTTTGTTGTCTCAGTTTTTAAAAACGTTTAGAAGATACCATTGTGGAATTGAGGACCTTCCTCTAACTTTTGTAATTCCCTTCTAATGTTGGGTGCAGATTGGTGAATAAACTGCAAATGAAGGACATTGGTATATTTTATCATGACCTTTGAAAGATAGGAAAGAAAAAAGAAAAAGGGCAGGATTTTCATTGGGGCCTTGGGTGACCTCATGTAATTTATTATAATTGACAACCTTATCAGCATTTTTATCCATTACACTATAAAATAAGTAATCATTTGATCCCTTTTGGGTGCCTTCACTTTCATTTTGATAATTCCAATTAGGCTTTCTGCAGAGGAAGGTCATCTGCCACTCCAGGGTGATGGGTGGTGGCCTACTCATGGAGGGCATTAGCATGGACTTCTGCTGCTCTCCATATAAATTCCTTTTCCTCTGTGGTCAAAGCTGTATTTAAAATAATATAAATATCATGCCAAGTTAAACAAAAAGACTGGGTTATCCATGGGAACTCTTTGTGGAACTTGACTGGATTTTCAGAAAAGGATCCTAAACATTCTTGGATCTGGGAAGGATTGGACATAGAAAAAGGAACATGCACTAGGGTGGGGCATTGACCCCCGCTACTTCCCTTAAGTGGAAGATGGTTGGTGCTGTACCAGGATTGGGTGACTGGCCCCAAGGGAGGAGAATCTTAGGAAGGGACAGTGGGTGGAGGAGGAGGGGGAGGTACAAAGGCTGGTGCAACAGAAAAGAGGATGTTCATTGGCAGGATCAAAGGGAAATTAAGAAGGAAATTGTTTCTGAGAAGGTTAATTTGGTGTGGCGAGCAAGGGGATGGGTGCAAGCGGAGGAAGAAAAAGGCTTGGTAGTAGGGAATCTGCTATTTTGCCATTTCTTTAGAGAAGTTGTCAATGTCTCTGAGAATTTGGAAGTCAAAAGTGCGGTTTTCTGGCCACTGACTGTCACTGTCCAGTTTATAATTGTGGCCAGGCTATATTGTAAAAATCAATTTTTTTCCCCCCGATTGATTTCTGTTAGATGTAATTTCTTTCGGTTATTCAGAAGACAGCCTAAAGGGGAGGGGAAAGTTTGCAAAGTCCCAGCTCCCATTTTGAGTGGGTCAAGGAATTGCTGCTGATGGGGGTGTCTGCCTTCTCTCAGGTGAGATGGGAGACGGCCCGAGGTCCGACTGTTGGACTGGATGGCCTGGAGAGGGTTATGTGCTTCCCTGCGCCCTCTTCCAGGGAGCCCAAGTGACCCTCTGAGGATCAGGGGACAAGGCAGAATCTCCTGGGATCCTCAGGAGAAAATGCCAGGGACTGACTTATCTAGACCCAGGAATTTGTGACCTACGTTGAATGAGGAAAGATATGGCAGAATGGCAACCATGTGAAAGAAAAAAGAATGGACTTCTTGGAAGTGAGTGTTTGGGAAAAGGACTTCACAAGAGTTTTGAGAACCACCAGGGATTTCTTGGCCTGGCCTTGTAATCCTCTTGAAAAGGTCCGTGATTCCTCGTAGTTGCAGAGGGAAAGAAAGAGAGAGGAGAAAAGAAGACTACTCGTATATGAGCAGTAGGTGAAAGAGATCCTAGGTTCAGGAGTTTTGAGAATTCACTGGGGTCAGATCACCCCAGTCAGATCCTCGCAATCCTCCCAGACTGAATTTGCAGTCTCTCGCAATCCATTTGAGAGAGAGGAGAGACGGAGAAAAGAGACGGAGAGCAAAACGTAGCTCAACAGGATTATTGGATACAAACCTGAGAGGGGCTTATTGACCATGGAAGGCCAGAAGTATCCTCCCGTACACGCTGAGGGTTTTTATGAGGGTTTGGGAGGGGGTGGAGCTTAGAATGGGCTAGCTGCGGAGGACATAGGCTTTTTTGTGAGGTCTTGCCAGAGGATAGAATTTAGGTGGGGCTAACTGGTGGAAGAGGTTGTCAAGGACTTCATTCTTCTTGGATCAACTATCAACACTCGTGGAAGCAGCAGTCAAGAGATCAGATGACGTATTGCATTGGGCAAATCTGCTGCACAGGAACTTTTTAAAGTATTGAAGATCAGAGATGTCAGCTTGAGGACTAAGGTGCGCCTGACCCAAGCCATGGTACTTTCAGTAATCTCATATGGATGCGAAAGCTAGACAGTGAATAAGGAAGATCGTAGAAGAATTGATGCCTTTGAGTTGTGGTGTTGGAGGAGAATACTGAAAGTGCCATGGACTGCCAAAAGAACCAATAGATCTGTTTTGGAAGAAGTGCAACCAGAGTGCTCCTTGGAGGCCAAGATGGCTAGGCTTCGTCTCTCATACTTTAGACACATTGTCCAGAGAGAACAGTCGCTGGAGAAGGATGTCATGCTGGGTAAGGTGGAGGGTCAGAGAAAAAGAGGAAGACCCCCAACGAGATGGATCAGCCGGGTGACATCATTGATGGCGTCAAGTGTGGCGGCGGTAGTGAAGTTGGCCCAGGATCGGACATTGTTTCATTCTGCTGTGCATGGGGTCCCTATGAGTCGGTTCCGACTTGATGGCTCCTGACAACAACAACAACAACAACTGGTGGAAATTGAAATTTAAGGAAAATATACATTTAAGAGTTATGGTGGCGGTTGATATAAAAAGGCTTAGACAAAGAGGACCTCCGACCTCTTTCCGTTCTGTTGGAGGAATTTCTTTAGATCTCTGAGAGTTCCATAATAGAAGGTGCCAGTTTCAAAGCATAAAGAGGCTTTTTTGGTTTGATTTCAGGTTGTAAAAATGAAGTTGTTGTGGGGTTTTTTTGTATTTTTTTTTAATTGAACAGGAGAGACCCTAATGGGGTCTCCTTTTCTATTTTTGAGATATTGGTTCCCATAGTTTTTTGTGTGTTCAATTAAAGGGAGAGGTAAGAGGGGGGTGGCCGGGGTACACGATGTTTCTCTACAGGGCATCCTGAGGAGAGATATATCGAGGCCAGAGATGGGAACAAGGGCCAAAAGAACAACCAGAGCATCCCCTGTATTCTAATGGTGGGCCCCTGGGACATGTAAGGAAGGCCTGCTGAGGCCTATGTCTGGGATCCGGAGGAGGGTTTCTCTAGGTACCTTAGAGACAACCTCCAGAGGCCAATTTACCTTCCTTGTGGGAATGACTAGAAAGGAAATCAGCTGGTGGTGGATGGTTGGAGTCAGTCTGGAACGTGGTCCTATGTTCTTCTAGAGCCATGAGTTTAGGAAGGAGAAAAGAGAGACAACTGTCCGGACAAGGGATCAAAGATGTGAAGGCTGCAAGTCCCTTTAGAGTCTACTGGAGAGTAACCCCGGCCGAGCCTCCTCAATTGGACTTGGTTTGCTCACAATTCCGAGATGTCTCAGAAAGAAAAAGTTAATCTCATGTCTAGGATCAGCCTGTCTAGCTTCCGCTGACTACCACACCTTACTTAGATCGTGAGAAGAGAAAAAGAGGGTGTGGGGGAAAGGGGCGAAGGCAACCCAGAGCCAGTTGGGGAGCTTCGGCTTGCTCTCCTGTGCCACACTTTGGGTGCCAAATTGTAAAAAAAATAAAAAGAGACGAGGAGAGAAACATGGCTTCAACAGCAGGCAGGTTTATTGAGAGTAAACCTGGGGGCACTCAGTCACCAGAGACCAAGGACCTGCCTGTTTCTTACGGACTGGGGTATTTAACGCGGTGAGGTCCTGGGCACAGTTCTGGTGAGTTTTTAGTGGGCTGGGTTATGAAGATTTTCCTGAAGCTACCAGGGGAAGGGTCTTTTGGTGTAATAAAGACTTAAGCTTTCCAGAGACCCGAAGCTCAAACAGGACTTTATTCAGTGTCACTTGGTGTAGCTGCAATGCCATTTTGTTGATCAGGAGCAGGGTCCTTCAATTATTAAGAGAAAACAATTGGAGATGGTTTAAATATATGGACTATCACTACTTTAAGTTCCTGCCATTAATTTGTATACTGTTGACTCAGAGTTGTCCTTCTTGGAAAAAATTAAAAAGTGACATATTAAAATGTATAAATAACAGTTAACATCGTTTAGAATATACAAGTAGTGAATCCGTTGATTTGTTTGTGGCAGATAAACATATAAATTATATATGCTAAAAACAGGACTATTGCTTGTCTATCAATTTGTCTTACTGCCCTGGCTTGGGTGTTACTGTGATACTGAAAACTATGCCACGGGTATTTTAAATAACAACGGGGTCACCCATGCTGGATAGATTTCAGTGGGGCTTGCAGTCTAATCTTAGGAAGAAAGAGAGTCAGAGCATCTATGGATGCTTGTTGTTGTTAAGTGCCGTAGAGTCAATTCCGACCCATAATGACCGTGTATAGGAACTTGCAGTTCAAACAGCTTTGCAGTCTGGTGCATTGACCCACAGCATCACACCAGGACTCTCTATGAATGCTTGTTGTTGTTGTTGTTGTTGTGTGCCGTGGAGTCGGTTCCGACTCATAGCGACCCTGTACAGGGTTTCTGAGGCTGTAAATCTTTACAGGAGCAGAAAGCCTCATCTTTCTCCTGCAGAACAGCTGGTAGTTTCGAACTGCTGACCTTGTGGTTCACAGCCCGATTCGTAACCACTACGCTACCAGAGCACCTCCTATGAATGCTTAGCCACTAAAAATTGTATGAATAGCTGCAGAACATTGTAAGATACAACGCTGGGAAGATGAGCCTCTCAGGTTGGAAGAAACATAAAAACTGACTGGGTAAGGGCTGCCTCCTCAAAGTAGAGTGGACCTGAATGACATGGATGGAGCAAAGCCTCTTTGTTGCACAACATATGTATGTAAGTTCATGCAAGACACTATTAATAATAGGGTCTTAAAAACTTCACATTATATGAGAGTGAGTAAAAAATTATCCACACTCCCAATACATTAAAATGCCTATCCCCATCCATTACTGATGACAACACTAAGCGGGCACATGAAATGATTCTGTTGAATAGACAAGTGACAATTGTAGCAAATTGTTTGCAAAATCAGCCATGGCTCTGCTTATGAAATAATTCACAGCAGACTGGGTTTCAAAAAGTTTCTGTGATAAGGGCACTGAAAAAATTCTCAGAAAGAGCATAAAAATAAATTTGTACATCTACAAACAAAATTTGGACTGATATTTGAAGAAAGTTAAAAAGTTTCTTTTAAAAAAGTGTTACTGGTGATGAGACATGGAATGGAAACATCCTCAATTATGTACCAAGAAAAAGTTCAGACATCAACCATCAGTTGGAAAATTGATGCTTACAGTTTTCTAGGATTCTAATGGAACAGTCTTGGAAACACTATTAGGAAAAATGTTCAACAGTCAACATTGCTAGTTACAGTGAGATGCTTTCTTAAGAACTGAAACCTAAATTTTGGATTAAATACAGAAGACTATTATCCAAGGGCATTGTGATTTTGTCTGACAGTGTACATCCTAACACCTCTGCCCACACTGTTGATATTCAGCAAAAACTTTGTTTTGAGGTGTTAAAGCATCCTTCCTATAGTCCTGATTTTACTCCACCAGACTTTCATCTGTTTGGCCCCCTGAAAGCAGCCCTTTGAGGATGAAGATTCACTTCTGAAGACAATAGTGCATTCATGGCTTGCAGCTCAATTTAAAACATTTTAAGAAGGGAATATGAAAACTTGTTGACAGATGTGCAAAGTGTATTGAAAAGCAAGGAGATGATGTTGCAAATGATGTATTTGTCTATTCTAAAAGTTTATTAAAATAAATTATATAGCCAGAGTACAGATCATGTTTGACTCACTCTCAAATCAATTATGAAGAACACAGCCAAGTGCATGAGATGTATTAATGTTAGATACTAACATGATTCTTTATTTTATATTGTTGTTAAATGCCACCAAGTAATTTCTGACTTATAGCAACCCCTGTATAGGATTTCTGAGACTTCAAATCTTTTGGGGTGGGGCAGAAAGCCTCATCTTTGTTTCACAAAGTAGTTGGTGGACTTGAACCACTAACCTTGGGGTTCACAGTCCTATGCATATTCTACAGAGCCATTGTGCTCCCTTATTATATATATTGTTGTTGTTGTTAAGTGCCATTGAGTCATATCTGACTCAGCGACTCTATATAGGGTTTCCAAGGAGCAGCTGGTGAGTTTGAACAGCCAACCTTGCCATTCAAGCCAAACTTACAGTGCAGCGCATTAACCTGCAGCACCACACCATGAATACATACCCCACAATACCAGACCCTATGCCATCGAGTGGATTTTAACTCACAGCTGTCTAGTATTTCCATGACTGTGCATCATTACAGGAACAGACAGCCTCATTTTCTCTCTCAGAGTGACTGGTAGACTCGAAATGCCAATATTATGGTCAGCAGCCCATTACTTACCCTACAGCTTTACCAATGTCCATGCATGTATTCACTGTTGTTGTTAAGTGCCATCAAGTTGGTTTCAACTGATAGCGACTCTACGTTGGTTTCCCAAGGAGCAACTGGTGGGTTTGAATCACCAACCTTGCAGTTAGCAGTCCAGTGTTTATCCTACAGTGCCTTGCCTAAAAGTTGATCAAAATAAATTCTACAACCAGAGTACAGATAATTTGTGACTCACCCTTGTAGGATGTGACGTGTTTTTTGTTTGTCTGTTTTGTTTTTTAGTGACATTTCATCATTTAGCAATCACCAAGGTTAGGATTGTTGGGAAATTAGAAATTAATGGAGGAAAAAATGAAGAAAATTCCAAGTGAAATGACTTGTGCACAGAATAAAGAGATTAGAATTGTCATGTTATGTTTAAGAGAACAACTCTTAATGAAATGTTTGAGTAAATTGCTTATAATAGATTGAATAAATGCTTGTATCAAAAAATGAGTTTGCACGGGAGATAGATTCCTGTCATGGAGAATACTGAGAGATACTCTAAAAATGTAGCTAGCCAGCTATCTATTTAGTCCAAATAGATACTGAACCTAATCTATCCAGCCCAGAAAGGTTGTCAGTTATTCTAAAAAGACTGTATAATTGATAATCTAGGCGTTAGAGCCACACATACAAGTTCTGTCACATATTCCCAATTTTTGTACACAGATAATCCCCAATTTATGACAGGGTTCCATTCTGAGGACTCTATTGTTAATTGGTTCTGACATATGTTGAATACCTCATTTTATTTTACTTTTTCATTATTATTACCTTTGATTATCATTGTTCTTTTTAATTTGATCTTCATTTGTTTGGGGGGGATGGCATGAGAATGATAACATCAGCAAATTGCACACTGTAATGACCACAACAATGGACTTAACATAAGAACAATTGTGAGGCTGACACAGGACTGGGTGTTGTTTTTTTCTGTCATATATACAGATACCCTGAGTAGGAACAGACTGAACAACATCTAACAACAAGAGCAATAGTGCCTGTAGTAAACACTACTACTGATAAGATGTACAAAATAAAAACAATAAAAAAAATGATTGTAAATGTGGTTTGTTGTACCCCTAATATATTGTAAATATACATATAAGGAACTACCATATATGTATATGTCGTCATGGTGCAGTGTTGTGTATTAATTCACTGGACTGCAAGGATGGTTTGAACCAAAAGGTCTGAGGTTTAAGCTCACCATCCGCTCCTGGAAACCTTATAGAGGGCTGTTATGCATTGAAACCAACTCAACAGCAAAACAACAACATACATGTGTATGCCTTAGTTTAGGTTTTTTAGAGGAGCAAAACAAGAAAATTATATAGTTTTCTAAATGTTCATGGGAAAAATGGAATTAGAAGATGCTGCAATCTTTACAGAACAGATTGCCACATCTGTTTTCTTCTGGAGCAACTGGTGGATTTGAACTGCTCACCTTTTGGTTAAAAGCCAAACACTGGCTCACAGAATTGTGAGGACTGGTAAGTCCCAAATCTGGAGTTAGGTGGTAGATTGGAGACCTCCACTGGCTGACAGAATTGTGGGGGATTGGCAAATCCAAAATCTGTTGACCAGGTAGCAAGTCAAAGATTTCTGCAGGCTTGTAACCCAAGAGCCATAAGTCAGGTGATGAGAAGGGTATTGTGTTAAAATACAGCACAATTTGGCAGACCATGCATGTATTTTCTGGAGGTATATCATAACCCTAGGGAACTCACCTTTCAAATGACTGGTGGATCAAATCAAATTGCATCATGGAAGATGATTGCATTGTGTTACATT
>NW_006408945.1:1444949-1472211 GCF_000296735.1 Chrysochloris asiatica | reverse complement strand
GTCCAGTGATTTATCCCACAGTGCCACACCAGGACTGCATATAAGGCTATTGAAAAGACCAGGACTTGGGGCAGGTGCAATTGAGTCCTCAAAAATGACATTTTTGCTCTTTTATATGTTTATATAATAAAATGAGAATTAATTACCAAATGAAGTCAGTATCATAATTCAATACCTAAGGAAAGAAAAGAAACAAAAATATAAAAGTATATGCAAGTCATCTAAAGATCCTATTATATTTAAAGTTCAGAATTTGGTTCTAATTTTTCAAAAAAGACATTGGCAATTATAATAGTGGTCTTTATAGGAAGTCAGGAGAAAGGTCAGTCCCTCTTTTCACAATCATTTTTAAAAAGCAATACATAGACTTATCAATAGCTTTTCAAAAGCAAATGCAATTATGATTATCTTGAAATAAGTCTTTTGATAAGAGCTGAAAAAAACAAAAAAAAATGAACGCTAAATAATGCTGTTCTGGAGGAAATCACAACTGCTGCTTCCATGAACAATTGATTTTTGATGCAAGTACAATGAAATAATTGACAACTACAAATTCTTTTTTATTTCTCATGATACTTATTAGTGTAGCTGTCCAATTTTTTTCTTGCTTACTTAATATTCAGACATAATCCATACTGAAATTTGTAGAATTTTTCCTTCATCAGTAAATGCTTCAAGTCATTGTCATTTTAGATGAGCAAGGTGTGTCTTTTGTGTATGACAGGTTATTAATGCAATCAAAACATTTCCTTTGTGATTCCTTCTACTGATTTCTATACAATGAAGTCATTACCCATCAAGAAGTGAGACTTAAACCATTTCCTTAGCACTTCTTTTTATGGTTTGAATATTTGCATTTATCTTTTCAATCCATCCAAAAAATTTTTTTTTTTTTTGTATGGTGTACTGGAAAAAAAAAAATGGCAATTTTTTCCAAACAAAAGTTGAACGATTTATTGTATGTTGAAAAATTATACCCTTCTCATTGTTTTGTGATGTTTCATGTAATAATTAAATTTCAAGCATGTTAAAGTTCTAACATATTAGGATTAAATATATAAGTAATCTGGAATCATGTTTCATTTGCTTTATAATTAGTGGATCATCTTTTCAGAGTCTGAAAACTGATGGTCTTGATATTTAAATATTGTAGGTTTTCATTCTGTTAGCTTTCTTTTCAGATGTTAGAAATTATAATAGGTAATTTGAAAAGGCAGTGTCAGAGACACCTATCTTGATTTTAAAAAGATAAAGAAAAAAAAAAAAAACCTTTTAAAAAGTCAACCATTCTATTGTCGAAAGGCAGTCTATTTCTGGTTTGTGACAGTGACATGTGACAATGAATAAATCATTCCACAGAAATATTCTTATGTTCTTAATTGCTATGGAATGGAAATATAAAAGTCATTTAAAAGTGGTTTCTTATCATTAAATGATTTTTTTTGTTTTAAGGCAGTTCAAAAAGTATCCTGTTTTATGTCATTTGAAATTATTGTGTCTGAACTAAAATGACCAGCAATTCCTCCTGAACTTGTCTTTTGCAGCACTACTAAAATGCATGTTGCATTCATGCAGCTAATGATAGGGATTCTGTGTTGAACTCAAGCGTACTTCATGAAGGTTTTTTGTCCACACATTCAAAGACCTAGGAAGGGTTATTGAAATGTGCAAACAAATCAAAATGTTATTACTATTCACTTATTTCTAACTTTAACCACAAATTGTATTGAATGCCATGCCGCCAATTATTCTTTCTTCAAAATATTGCAGTAAGAAACATGTAGTTTAAGTAATATATATACTCAGGAATGGTTTTGTCACCTTAAAGAAATCAAATTCATTATATACCATAGACTATAATGTCACTTTATCTATTGCAAAAGTATTGTTGACAAGGTAAATATTAGACCTGTTTTGACTTTAAACAGTGGGAAAAGAATCTCTATTTTTATTTGAATTTAAGCTTTCTGATGAAATAAACAGTATAAGAAGATATTTTTTAAACCTTTTTTTTTCTGAAAAGTTTCTTGGGTATATCAAAACTAAAGCATTTATTTTCAAGCATGTGAAACCTGCAGAAATGAGCTTTAATGTGGTCGACTTCTGTGCTTCCTAAATTCTCTTCCCAAAGACATGACTTCAGCCTAGGTTAACCTGATCATAGGTTCTAGTCGATTCCATTACAAGGAGTTGCATTTAGGGTTTTATCATAAGGTGATAAATCAATTAATAATATTTAAGTTATATAACTCCCTGATAGTTTTTTCAGTGTTCTATTTTGCTTATTAGCCCCTCATGGAACTTGTTATAGCCCATTTAGGTTTTAAATATCTTTGTAAACTAAAGAACTAGAAAGATAAAATCCTCTATAAACTAAAACTGGGTTATAGAAAACCTTGTTTCAGTTTATTCCCTACCTTCTTCCACACAAAAAAGAAAAATTCTGAAAAGTCACTTCATTAAATGAGTGGGAATAGGTTAAATTAGAAACCGTACAAAACGTTCACTTCATAATGGGTGAACTAAAATATATAAAATACAATCTGTACCACTATAGACTGTAGATACCAAACTATCCCCCACCCCACACATACACCCAGAAAAATACCATCAAGTTGATTTCAACTCAGAGCCACCAAGTGTAGGTTTTCCAATGCTATAAATCTTTGGTGGTGGCGGCTGTGTGCCGTGGAATCGGTTCCCACTCATAGCGACACTGTACCGGGTTTCCAAGGCTGTAAATCTTTACGGGAACAGAACGCCTTATCTTTCTCCTGTGGAACAGCTGGTAGTTTCGAATTGCTGACCTTGTGGTTCACAGCCCGATTTGTAACCACTACGCTACCAGAGATCTCCTCTTTCTCCTGTGGAGTACCTAGTGGGTTTGAACTGCCAACCTTGTGGTTAGCAGTTCTGTACTTATTCTACACCAGTATCAGGTTGTTGTTAGGTGCCATCGAGCTGGTACCGACTCATAGTGACCCTATGCACAACAGAATGTAACACTGCCGATCCTGGGACAACCTCACAATTGTTGCCATACTTGAGCCTATTGATGCTGCCACTTTGACAATCCATCTCACTGAGGGTCTTCCTCTTTTTCTCTGATCCTTCAACTTACCAAACATGATATCCTTATACAATGACTGGTCCCTCCTGACAATATGTCTGAAGTATGAGAGACGAAGTTTGGCCATCCTGGCCTCCAAGGAGCATTCTGGCTGCACTTCCTCCAACACTATTGGTTCTTTTGGCAGCCCATGGCACGTTCAATAGTCTCCTCCAACACCATAACTTATAAGCATCAATACTTCTATTATCTTCCTTATTCCCAGTCCAGCTTTCGCATGCATATGAGGTTATTGCAAATACCATGGCTTGGGTCAGGCGCACTTTAGTCCTTCAAGCTGATATCTTTTCTCTTCAACACTTTAAAAAGGTCTTGTGTAGCAGATTTGCCTAATACAATATGTCGTTTGATTTCTTGACTGCTGCTTCCATGAGTGTTGATAGTTGATTCAAGAAGAATGAAGTCCTTGACAACTACAATCTTTTGATAAGAATCCATTGATAAGAATGCTGTTTATTGGTCCAGTGGTGAGGGGTTTTGTTTTCTTTACATTGAGATGCAGTCCATATGAAGGCTGTGCTCTTTGATCTTCATCACTTTCAGCAAGCAAGGTTGTATCATCTGCATATCACAGGTTGTTAATGAGTCTTCCTCCAATCCTGATGCCACATTTTTCTTCATATAACCTAGCTTCTCGGATTATTTGCTCAGCATACAGGTTGAATAAGTATGGTGAAAGAATACAACCCTGTCGCACACCTTTCTTAATTTTAAAACATTCAGTGTTCCTATGTTCTGTTTGAACAATGGCCTCTTGGTCCATGTACACAATTAAGTGTTCCAGAATACTTATACTTCACAATGTTGTCCATAGCTTGTCATGATCCACACAATCGGAAGCCTTTGCATAGTCAATAAAGCACAGGTAAACATATTTCTGGTATTCTCTGCTTTCAGCCAAGATCTATTGCACATCAGCAATGATATATCTCATTCCACAGCCTCTTCTGAATCCAGCTTGAACCTCTGGAAGTTCTCTGTCAATGTATGCTTGCAGCCATTTCTGTATTACCGTTAGTAAAATTTTACTCGCATGGGATATCAAAGATGTTTTCCCATGATTTCTTCATTCCGTTGGGTCACCTCTCTTTGGAATGGGCACAAATATGGATCTCTTCCAATTAGTTGGCCAGATAGATATTTGTCTTCCAAATATCTTGGCAGAGATGAGTGAGTGCCTCCATTGCAGCCTCACTTTCTTGAAAGAGTTCAATATTTATTCCATCAATTTCTGGTGCCTTGAAGTTCTTCACCAATTCCTTCAATGCACCTTGGACTTCTTCCTTCAGTATCATTTGCTCTTGATCATATGCTACCTCTTGAAATGGTGGAACAGCAACCATTTCTCTTTGGTACAGTTACTCAGTGTATTCCTTCCATCTTCTCTTGATGCTTTCTTCATCATTCAATAATTAGCCCAGAGAATCCTTCAGTAATGAAAATCAAGACTTGAATTTTTTCTTAAGTACCCCTAGCTTGAGAAATGCTGAGCTGTTCTTCCTTGTTGATTTTCTGACTCCAGATCTTTGCACATTTTGTTGTAATATTTGACTTTGTCTTCTCGAGCTGACCCTTGAAATTTTCTGTTCAGCTCTTTTACCTCCTCGTATCTTCCATTTGCTTTAGCATCTGTATGCTGGAGAGCAAGTTTCAGTGTCTCTTCTGACATCCATTTTTATCTTTTCCTTCTTTCTTGTCTTCTTAATGAATTTTTGCTTTTTTCATGCTGGTATTATTTTGATATTTAAAATACCTGTGGCAGGCATAGGTTTCAGAATCACGGCAACTCACAAGCCACCCCAGTACAAAAAACTGACAGAAACGTGGTGGAATTATGACAGAGCACCCCTCAGATTTGGAGTCTTAGGTGTGCATTGTAGGATAAGCACTGAACTGCAATGTTGGTGGTTCAAACTCACTAGCCACTCCTCAGAAACCCTTTACAAGTTTGCTGTGAGTTATAACTCATTGGCGGCACTTAACAACAACATCCCTCATATTGATCCCAGTGATTGGTCCAGGAATGAGTGTGTAACCCAAGGTGTAGCAAATGGACTTCTCCAATATTTTTATAATGGGAAATGGGTATCTTTCCTCTTAATGTGAGGTTTTAAGAATACAAGTCCAGAGCAGCCTGCAGTCCTGGTTCTTGGAGACAACTAGACTGAGAGCATAAAGCCACCACTTACAAGTTGGTGAGAGAGGCATAGACAAAGTACAAATGATGTTTGCCCCCTGGACCTGGTTCTCCCTACTTAGGATTGGATTTCTGTAGTGTACAACCACTGGATTACTCAGTACCACCTTGCTATATAACACTATTAAATTCAATTTATGCATATGAGAAGGTTTAAAAACATTCATGGAAAAATTCCATCATGTCTTAATTTCATTTTTCTGTAAACTTTTGGAAGCTCCTTCATACATTTGGTAAGATATTTATTATTTAAATGAATATGGATAAGAGGTTTCCTCCAACCATTTCAGGAAAGGCTTTGGAATTCCTGCCATTGTTCCTGATGCTTACATATCATTAATTAATTCAACCAATAATAACAACAACAATTCTATTAGAAAAATGTATCAGAACTTTACTATGTGTTCTGAGGAGTCCCACAGTATGACAAATAATGCTTTCTGCTGTTATAAAAAATATTAATGATTTGAATTCCCTAGAGGGCAATATGGAAGACAGGTCTAGAAATCTACTTCTTGAAAATTAGCTATTGAAAATCCTATGGATCTTAGTTTTACACTGCTATATATGGGTTTTCCACAAGTCAGAATGGACTCAAAGGTAACTGCTTTGTATTCTGAAGTGTGCTAATCTTCATAACAACTCTATTAAGTCGATAAGCTCATTATATGCATCTAGATATATATAAAAATTGAGAATTCATTAATCCCCCTGTAAAAGTAATAGTTAATTTTTGTATTACTGTTCATTTTTATATTGAACTTTCTATAATTTAATTTCCAAGATGTGTTCTTAACCTCTGTACTACTCTGTCTCTCTTCCAAAGTACCTATTGTGTACCAGGAACAAACATATGCTCTGCCTCACAAAGTAAGAGATATAGACAAATCAACATACACCTACAAAACAATAAAGTACTCAAGGCAAATGCAAGAGTGTATAGTGGTTCTTATTAAGTGCCGGTTTCACTTCATAGTAATCCTGTATGGGATTTCTGAGGCTGTGAATCTTTGCATCAGCAGAAAGCCTCATGTTTCTCTCATGGAGTGGCTGATGTGCTTGAACCACTGCCCTTCTGGTTTGCAGTTCAATCTGACTTCATCAATTCAAATGGGACTTCCTACAAATATTTTGCTGAAATAAGCATAAAATTCTGTAAATTGTAGATTTAATAAATTTTGCCACCTCGTGTGTATTCCAATTCAACTAACTCAAGATAAAAGAAGATATAATTATGCCAGTGGATACACAGAATAAATAAGAGTCAAAGACTTATTAATTTATATCCAGATATCTAAACTGACAGCAGGTACCTTGGCTGGAAAACCATAAAAGCACTGAGCCAAAACACATCCATCATCTTAGAAAGCTGAATGAAGATGAGAAGCAAGAAATGTGTGTTGCATGATCCTGAGAGCCCCTGGCTGATTCTCTTAGATTTATGGAGTCTGAGTAAATGATTCTCACTTTTTGGTGCCTATTTTCAACTGATAAGAAGAAACATGTTTTATGTCTGAACATAATAAAACTATGATAATGATGAAATCTCTTTCCTACAACTACATCTTTTGCAGATGTATAATTTTAAAATCAAAAAGAAAAATTAACATGTCAGTATTCTTGCATTCATGATCACATTTAGGCATAATTCAAGAGAATTCTAGTTATTGCTAAAAATACTCTAGAGTGTCTGCATCTGGAATAAAAAATATGCAGTGGTTTTTAAACTTTCTTGCACAATGCAGTCACCTGGCAAACTGCTTAAAAATATTCAATAATTGCAATCTACCCCAAATCAATGCAAAGTCCCTAAAAGCACCCCATGCAATTCTACCATGCAGAATGAATTTAATATTGAGAAGCACTACCCTAATGCAGCATCTGGTTAAATTCTTTCATTTGAAATTAGAGGTCCAGCCTGCATAGAATAATGTATTCATTGATGACCACTTTGGGTGCATACATTTTATATAAAAAGAGGCATAACTTACTAAAGAGTAATCAAGACAAATCACTAGTCAACGGAATCAAATGTTATTGAGTGACAACTTGAAAATCTAAGCCCACAGTTGGAAAGGGGCTTAGAGTAGTGTTGTTTTCTGGGATTCAGTGGAGATTATGGACATTCAATGCGGCTTTATGTTTACTACCTTCAATGAGGAGTCAATTCTTACTAAGTATTTCCACTTGTAAAAGTAATTGAGAGATTTAGTTGTAAACATTGTAACTTAAAACCTGGAATTCAATCAAGTATCCCTGTAGAAACTTGTCAATATAAAAGAATATCTTATTCTCTCTTGTGCAGATAGGCAGTGGAGAAGAGGAGCACATCCCAGTCCACCTCTCAGCACTCTAAGAAATGTTGTTAGTTGTCATCGAGTTGGTTCGAACTCATAGTGACCTTATGCACAACACAATGAAAACTGTCCATCTTCACAACGAGGCCATTGCTGTTGCCACTGCATCAGTCCATCTCGTTGGGACAGGGGTGGATGGGGGGAATCTTCCTGTATTTCATTGACCTTCCACTTTACCAAACACAATGACTTTCTCCAGGAACTGATCCCTCTTGTTATCATGTCCAAAAAAGGAGAGACTGAGTCTCACTGTCTTAGCGTCTAACGTACATGCTGGCTGTACTTCTTTCAATGCAAATTTGTCTCGGAAGTCCGTAATGCTTTCAATATTCTTTGCCAACACCATAATTCAAATGCAAAAAGTTTACCATTTGAAGTGACCACCTCCCTATCTTATTGTCCAAGCACATCAAGATTTGCATAAAATTTCCATAACCTTTTCAGAAAACATTGCCATAATCAGTTTTTAAATTTGTATAATAAGGTATATGCACAAGGATGCTGAAGAATTCAGGAATTTTATTTTCCAGTAAATAAGGGGATACCATTAAATCTTTCTGATCAAGGATGCCACAGCATGTATTAGTATTCTAGGAAGGTAACTTTCATGAAAGATGTACTTGGAAAGTAAGAAACAATAGGCTTAGAGATCAGCTAGGAAATGATGCTAATAGCTGTCCCAAGGGAGTTAAGACTTCAACATAACTAGTCTGGTGTGCAAAGGGAGAGAACATTTTTTTCTCTTTCTGTTCTCTGTCTCTCACTTTGTTTCACATACACACACAGAAGAGGCTGCAGTGTACAATATTTAATGTTTTGAGTTGATGCATCATGATACAATACAGGTAATATTCCAAAATATTTACTATGCCAAAATGAAAAATTGTCAAAAGATGGTACAAATAATGCTTATAGTATTCTTAAATTGCCTGCCCACATAGATAATATAAACATGTCAGAAATTAGAAAAGATTAGGAGATTTCTTTAAGGACATTTGCAAATGTATGAAGCCTTCTACTGCAGCATGCTACCCTTTCTCCCAGCAAGGAAGAGAATTGTAGAATATTTCAGCCTTTACACCTCATCCTAGACAGAGTATTTGTTGTTGTTGTTAAGTGCCATCGAGTCAGTTCTGACCTATAGTGACCTTGTATAGGGTTTCCAAGGAGCAGCTGGTGAGTTTGAACCACCAACCTTGCAGTTCAAATGGCTTGGCAGTCTGGTGCATTAACCCACAGCACCACACCAGAGCTCCTAGGCAGAATATAAGGGAGTTTAATTAGAAAACATAATATTGTATTCCTTGCAGGTTAGAATGCACAAGGGTTTGTTGACTGATTCGTGAGTGAATCTTAAACATTAGTAACTTATTGCCTAACTACTCTAATGGCTAATTGAAAAACAAATTGATGCTTTATTGTGTAACTTGAACTTGCAGTGTTTATAGAGCTCAGTATCTGTGTTCTATGGAGAACTCATGTAGAAATCAGAAGATATATTGCCCGGATCTTCTTGAACTACATCTTACAGTTTACCTATAATAATGGACAGATCTCAGCAGAAAGAATAGCAATACCATTAGATTCCCAAGGACTGGGGAAGAAGATAACAGCAAGGCAGAATAGATATGAACTCTGTGTGCAGGGATAATCCAAACCAAACCAATCCTATTGCTGTCAACTTGATTCTGACTCAAAAGAACCTGATAAGACAAAATGTTACTGTTGTTAGGTGCCATCAGGTTGGTTCTGACTAATAGCTACACAGTGCACAACAGAATGAAATACTGCCCAGTCATGCACTAGTCTCATCTTTATTAAAATTGAAGTTAAAGCAACAGGAAGCTATGATGAAGTAAAAGAACTGAACATTGTGTTAATCCATCTTGTTGGGGATCTTCCTCTTTCTCACTGACCTTCAACTATTCTAAGCGTGAGATCCTTCTTCAGGGACTAATCCCTCCTGATAATATGCCCAAAATTTAAGAGATAAAGTCGAGTCATCCTTGCTTCTAAGGAGCATTCTGGTTGTACTTGTTCCAACACAGATTTGTTTGTTTTTCTAGCAGTCCTTGACCTTTTTAATATTCTTCACCAACATCACAATTCAAATGCATCAATTATTCTACAGTCTTCCTTAGTCCTTGTCCAACTTTCACATGTATGTGAAGTGAACAATGACTTAGGTCAGGAGCACCTTAGTCCTCAAAGCAACAACTTTAAAGAGGCCTTTTTTCAGCAGATTTGCCTAATGTAAAATGTCATTTGATTAATTGATTGCTGCTTCTATGAACATTGATTGTGGATCCAAGCAAACTGAAGACTTTGATAACTTCAATCTTTTCTACATTTATCATCATACTATTTATTGGCACACTTGTTTCCTTTACATTGATGTGCAATCCATACTGAAAGCTGTAGTTTTTGATGTTCATCAATAAGTATTTCAAGTCGCTGTGGGTTAATGTGTCAGACTGCAAAGCCGTTTGAACTGCAAGGTTGGCAGTTCAAGCTCACCAGATGCTCCTTGGAAACGCTATACAGGGTCACTATGGATCAGAACTAAATCAACAGCACTTTACAATAACAACAACATGTCCAGCAAGCAAGATTGTGTCATCTGCACACCTCAGGTTGTTAATGAGTCTTCCTTCAATCCTGGTGCCGTGTTCTTCTTCATATAATCCAGCTTCTCAGTTTATTTTCTCAGCATACAGACATTCAGTCTATGATGAAAAACTGGTTCAGATTATGGTGAAAAACTACAACCCTGACAGATACTTTTATTGATTTTAAACCATTCATTATCTCCTTGTTCTATTTGAATGACTGCTTCTTGGCCTATTACAGCTTCCTTATTAGCACAATTAAGAAGTACCCATTCTCCACAGTGTTATCCATAGTTTGTTATGCTTCACATAGTCAAATGCCTTTGTATAATCAATAAAGCACAAGTAAACATCTTTCTGATATCCCCTCTTTATAGCCAAGATCCATCTGATGTCAGCAATGATATCTCTCATTCCAAATCATGTTTTTAATCCAGCTTGAATTTCTGGCAACTTCCTGTTGATGTACTGTTGTAATCATGTAAAAATTATTTTCAGAAAAATTGTACTTGTATGCCATATTAACATTGAGGATTTCTGCATTTCGTTGGATCACTTTTCTTTGGAATGGACACAAATATGGATCTTTTCCAATCAGTTGGACAGGTAGATGTCTTCCAAATTTCTTGACATAGTTGAGTGAGCACCTCTAGTGCTCTAGTGCTGCATCAGTTACTTGAAGCATTTCATTTTGCATTCTATCAATGAATGGATGTTGTATTTTGCCATGCCTTTGGTGTTACTTGGAATTCTTCTTTTAATACCATCACTTCTTGAACATATGACACCTCTTGAAATAATTGAACATCAACTAATTCTTTTTGGTACAATAACTCTGTGTATTCCTTCTATTGCTTTTTGATATTTCTAACATCATTCAAGATTTTGTCTATAGAATCATTCAATATTGTAACCATAGTCTTAATTTTTTTTTTTTTTAAATTCTTTCAGCTTGAGAAATGCTGAGCATGTTCTTCCCTTTTGGTTTTATCCAGATCTCTGCACATTTCATTATAATATTTCCCTTTATCTTCTCAAGCTGCCCTTTGGAATTTTCTGTTCGTTCTTTTACTTCATCATTTCTTCCTCTTGCTTTAACTTCTCTAGGTCAATCAGCAAGTTTCAGAGTTTCTTCTGACAACCACTTTGGTCTTTTCTCTTTTGTCCTGTCTTTTTAATTACCTTTTGCTTCCTTCATATATAATGTTCTTGTTGTCATCCTACAACTCTTATGGTCTTCAATCATTGTTTCTAATGCATCACATCTGTTCTTGAGATAGTCTCCAAATCATCTTGGACAATGATGGATAGAGTAGAACTGCCTCATAGGGATTCCAAGGCTATAGTCTTTATGGGAGTAAATATCTTTGTCCTGTAGTGTAGCTAGTGGGTTCAAATTGTTTATCTTTTGATAGGCAGCTAAGTACTTTAATCACTGCACCATTAGGACTCCTTGTAGTGAGGAAACATCCATGCAAATGTGTGACAGAGAAAGGGAAAGTGTAGTGGGCTCCAAAGAACCCATTTAAATTCCTAATTCAGAAAAAAAAAAAAAAAAAAAACTCTTACCCCTTTTTTGCTCTACAGTCTTCCCATGCTCCAACCTTGAGTGAGCCAGAAACCCCATTGAACAATCTGATTTATCAGGAGTCATAGAACAGCTGACCCATAAATGAGGAAAAAGGCAGTGCTTTTTTTCACAGATGTATATTTCTGATTTGAATTGTGGTGTTGGAGAAAATATTAAAAGTACCATGGGCTTCCAGAAGAACAAACAAATCTGTGTTGAGAGAAGTGCACGCAAAATGTTCCTGAGAAGTGAGAATGGCAACACTCATCTCTCATTCTTCGGATATGTTGTGAGGAGGGACAAGTCCCCCCGGAGGACATCATAATTGATAAAATGGAAGGTCACAGAAAAGATGAAGACTGCCAAGGAAACAGATTAACAAAGTGACAGCAGCAGCAATGAGTTCAAATGTAAAGACAATTGTAAGGATGGCACAGGACTGGGCATGGTTCATTCTGTTGTTCATAAGTTCACTTTGACTTGTACATAACTTGATGGCACCGTATAACAACCACACAGATTTCATACAAGGAGTCCTAGTGGCTTACCAGTTTAGAACTTGGCTGCTTACCAAATTGTTGGTGATTTGAACACATCTAAGGAAAGATGTCTTGGTAGTGTAGAAGCTTATGCAATGAGCTACTAACCTCATTATTTTCAGTTTGAATTCACAAGCTGTTTTGCAGGAGAAAAGATGTGGATTTCTGCTCCCATAAAGACTTACAGCGTCAGAAACTGTATTCAAGATGGCTATGAGTCAGAAACAACTCAAGGACACATAGCAGCAGCAGTGGCTCACTGAATTCTGGTGGCACCGTAGGATAAACACTAGCCTGCTAACCACAAGGTTAACAGTTCATGTCCACTAGCCTCTCTGAGGAAGAAACATAAGGCTTTCTCCTCCCATAAAGGTTTACAACCTTGGAACCTTTATATGCAGGGTCATTGTGAGTCTGGATCAACTTGATGGAATGATTTTGAGTGAGTGCTTCCTCAAGAGAAAAACCCGGCAGTCTGTTTCTTTAAATACTATAAACAAGACAGCCTTAGCAGGGAAGTGTTACTCTGTCACATGGTTTATATTGCTTTGGAATAGATTCAATGGCACTGAACAATAGCAATAGATTTCTTACCCGCAATAAACCCAAGTTGGAGAAGGGAAGAAGTTTCAATTTCTTATCAGGGTCAGAATTAGAATTTTTACTAAGATTGGTGGTGGTGGTTATGTGCCGTGGAGTAGGAACAGACTCATAGTGACCCTGTACAGGGTTTCTGGGGCTTTAAACCTTTACGGGAGCAGAAAGCTCATCTTTCTCCCGCGGGACAGCTGGTAGTTTCGAACTGCTGACCGTAAGGTTCGTAGCCTGATTTGTAACCACTATGCTACCAGAGCTTCTTAGGTTAGATATTTTAAAATAATCAAAGGAAGATGTGATTATCTATCTATCTCTCTATCTATTACCTTACGAAGAAGTAGGAATCACTAAGATTTTCTGAGTTTTCATTCAGAAAGAGGGGACAAAGTAACCCTGTAGAATATATTTTAAAGATTTGTGAAGTACAAAAATAAGTTTGTTTTTTTTTTTCCATTTTAAATATGCTTTCTGAGTGTTACCTATGTAATCTAATAATTATAAAACAAACAGACAGGAATTATAAATGACCAATTAACGCACCAAATAATAATCACTTTTTATAGCTTTGCAAAATTTTGTTATTTCACATACATTTTCTCATTTGATCCTAAAGAGCCTAAAGATGTTGTTGTTAAGTGCCGTCAAGTCGATTCCAACCCATAGCAACCCTGTATAGGGTTTCCAAAGAGCAGTTGGTGAGTTTGAACCACCGACCTTGCAGTTCAAACTGACTTTGAGGTCTGATGCATTAGCCCACGGCGCCACACCAAGACTCATAAAGAAAGGACCAAGAAAAGAGATGTTCTTTGTTTTACAGAATAATAAACTGAAAATATGGGTTAATAAGTGATATACCCAAAGTTTAAAGGGTTTAAATGTTGTTGTTGTTGTTGTGAAGTGCCATCAAGTCAGTTCCGACCCATAGCGACCCTGTATAGGGTTTCTGAGGAGCAGCTGGTGAGCTTGAACCAGCAACCTTGCAGTTCAAACGGCTTTGCAGTCTGGTGCATTAACCCACAGTGCCACGCCAGGACTCCTAAGGGTTTAAATAGTAGGCCTTAAAATAAGGACCAAAATCTCATTTATTTTTGTTGTTGTTGTTAAGTGCCTTTGAGTAGCTTCTGACACAGCAACCGTGTCTAGGGTTTCTAAGGAGCAGCTAATGAGTTTGTACCATGGACCTTGTGGTTCAATATAAACAGGATATAAATTTCACCTTTGGGTTTAGCTCCTTAAGTAGAAGTAGTGTTTGACATGTTTCTCAAAGTTGTTATTATTTAAAACTTTCAATAACAATTATTGATCAACTACCATGTAGCTGGCATTGTTAGGGATACATTATGCTGACATGGAGTTTATATTTTAACATAGGGAGGCAGACAAAAAACAAATAGAACAAATACATAATATTATATACTAGGTGGCACATTCAGTAAAAATATGAACAAAACAGGATATGAAGGGTAGCCAGTAACACAGAGAGAGAGGTTCTTATGTTGTGTAGGCCACAGGGATAGAACTGTGCAGTAGGACCAGAGGCAAGAGTGCACTTAGAAACACTATTTTGGCTGCTGCCAAGGGAATAAAGGAGCATGGTAGCACATGATGTTTTACCAGTGCATTGGAGACGTATTCAAGGAATGGGAGAAGTGAGAAGAGGTTCACATTGAAAATAATTTTGTTTTTCATGTGAATGTTATGGGAACTGTTTCCAATATTTTGAGGAGATGAGTGATTCTGTCTGATGGAATTATTATTTTAAAAAATAATTATTCTGGCTGATATGTAACAGTAAAGCCTAGTAGATAATGGTGGTATTGGGAAGAACCAGTATTACAATAGCATTACTATTGTAAGAGCTAGGATAGTAGAGGTAAAAAGAGGTGTTCTTCACTTGCTTCAATTTTGATTCAACAGGCAGTCTTTAGCCATCCTAAAAGCTACATTTCAAGCCATCTTGTTGTTGGGCACTTTCAAGTTGGTTCCTATTTATATTGACCCTATGCACAAGAGAATGAAATGCTATCTGGTCCTGCAGCACTCTCACAATTGTTGTTATGTTTGATTCCATTGTTGCTGCCACTGTGTCAATCCATGTCCTTGGGGAATCTTCCTCTTTTTCACTTGACCCTCAACTTTTCCAAACATGAAGTCTTCGTTCAGGGATTCCTGCTTTCTGATAGCATGTTCAAAATACGGAAGGCCAAGTCTCATCATTCCTCATCTAAGGAACTTTCAGTCTGTACTTGCTCCGAGACATATTTGTTTTTCTTGCATTCCATGGTACTTTCAGTATTCTCTAACTCTATAATTCAAATGCATTAATTTTTCTATGGCCTTTCTCATTCATTGTCCAACTTTCATATGCTTATGAGGCAAATGAAAATACCATGGCTTGGGCCATGCACACCTTAGTCTTCAAAGTGACATCTTTGCTCTTTATCACTTAAAAAAATCTTTTGCAATGGATCTGCCTAAAGATTCTTCTTTCTTTATGTTTCAAACTACTAATTCTTCTGTGTGGTATGTGTGTAGATCCAACTCATAGTGACCCTTTATAAGGTTTCTGAGGCTGTAAATCTTTATGGGAGCAGAAAGCCTCATTTTTCTCCCATGGAACAGCCAATAGTTTCGAACTGCTGACCTTGAGGTAATCAGCCAGGCTTATTACCACTATGTTACTGGAGTTCCTTGCTATGTCTTGTAGGTCACTATTAATTAAAATAATCTTGTTTGTCTCTTTCTTGTAATTCACTTTATCTTTGTAATTTCACCTTTTCAGCAGATTTTTTTTTTTAACTGATCTTTATTTACATTTAAGCTTTCAGAAGTCAAAGTCTGATTCTGTTATACTCAATATGCACAGTGAATACCTGACACAGAGTAGTTATTGAAAAAAAATATATTTTGAACAGATGAATAAAAATGCTGCCTTATATTTTAATTGTAAGAAATCTCAGTGACCTTTATTTGTCTCCTTATAAAAAAGCTAAGGAAAAGATATGAATGATTTCAATTCAAAATGTTAAACTTTCAACTGAAGAAAAAATAGAACATGTCCCTCCAATTTCTAACTATAATTTATATTTTGGGGGCAAGCAGCATAGTGACTTCAAAAACATGCCAATACTTTGATTTTCGTGGCATAAGGAATTCATCTTTCTCATCAGTTAGCTTTAAAATGGGTAACATATCCTAGCTTATCTGTATGGTCCCAATCTTACCACATTCTCAAATCACTCAAAAGCATAAGAGGAAGAGGTCAAAGAGATGTAGCATGACCTCAGAAGGACTGGTCCTACCTACTATCACTGACTTCCCAGTTGGAGAAAAGAGGCCAGGAGCCAGGGAGTATAAATGCATTTAGAATATGAAAATGCTTCTCAGTTTACAGCCAACAAGAAAATGAGGACCTCAGTTCTATATCCATAAGAGACTGCACTCTGCCAACAACATACAAAACAGGAAATGGTTCCACTTGAACCTCTAAAGGAACACAGCCTACCACCTTGATTTTATCCCAGTGAGACATATAGTGGATCTCTAACCTAGAGAAATGTAAGATAAATTTGTATTGCTTTAGCAACCAGCTATAACAGACTAATAAAATTTTGCATACAAATATTCATTTAGCCATCTCTTTTAGTCTATTGCAGCATCTTTAAATACGATAACAATGTGAAACATGGTCTTTACATTATGACTATTGTTAATGTTGATAAGTACCACTGAGACATTTCCCTATATAGGGTTTCTGAAGAGTGGCTGGTCAGTGTGAACTGCCAACCTTGTGGTTCACAGTCCAGTGCTGATCCTACACTGCCATACCACATGGCATTTCTGATAAAAGGAAGACAATTTTCTCCAACCATTTTGTAGGCTTCTTAACTTCATATATTAGTTGTGATTATTTTTTAACATAATGGCTGATGTTGTTGGAATATATTTGGAATTTGAAAAAGATTTCATCTTATTTGCATCATAACACTAACCAAACTCACTGCCATTAAGTCAATTCCATCCCATATGAACCCTGTAGGACAGAGAAGAACTGCTTCCCTGAGACTGTAAACCTTTATGGAGACATGCAGCCATGTTTTTCTTCCCAAGAGCATCTGGTGGATTCAAACTTACAACCTTATGGCTACCAGCCCAATTCTTAACCCACAGCACTATAAAGCCTCCTTATCATAACACTAGTATTTTCAAACCTGGAGTAACACTAATAGGAATAATAAAATTAAATTTAGTATTTAGAGAATCTTTCATAAGCAGTTCAATCTTGCTAGCTTGAATTTTACTTTCTAACACTTCTTATTGCTTGCTTTTTTTTTTTTTTGTCCTCATCATATTGTTTTTATGCTTTTATTTTACACTTTAGTTCTACAATAATTGCTTCCAGAGTTGCAAATTAGATATAAGGAAATGAGAAATTTGAAAGGCAACTTGAATCTGTACATTACTGTAAATGGTCACAAAAGGTTGTAGCAGATTGAAGAGAAAAGAAGTAAATAGTCTTGACTAAAATCTGGACTTTGGGTAATCTTTAAATTTTACTTCCCATCATTTTATATTTATAAGTTTTTTAAAAAAAAAACTGATGCATGGCTGGAAACTCACACTCATGTAGGCCAACAAATTTCGAAGTTAGTTACCTGACCAACTGATTGGAAGAGATCCGTATTGTGTCCATGCAAAGAAAGGGGACTCAGTGAAATACAGAAATTATAAAACAATATTATTATCGCATGTAAGTAATATTTTGCAGGAGGTAATTTAAAAAACTGTTTTAGCAGTACATTGACAGAGGCAGTTAGCAAATCAAGCCGGATTCAGAAAAGGATGTGGAATGAAGGATAATTATTGATGTCAGATGGACCGCAGCTGAAAGCAGAGAATACCACAAGTTTGCTATTGTTAAGTGCCATCAAGTCCATTTTGATTTGTAGTAACCCTGTGTAAGATTTCCAAGAAGTATTTGACAGATTTGAATAGCCAAGGTTGTGGTTAGCAAGCAGTACAATGAATGCTCCTTAGAAGTAAAGATGGAGAAACTTTGTTGCATACTTTGAACATGTTGTCAAAAAGAACCAGTCCCTGAAGAAGGACATCATGCTGGTAAAGAGGAGAGTCAGCAAGAAAAGAGGAAGACTCCCCTGCTTGCCACCAAAGAGATGAATTAATAGAATGGCAGTAAAAAATGGTCTTAAACATAGTAACAATGGTGAGGATGGCCCAGGACTGGATAGTGTTTCACTCTGTTGTGCATAGGTTGATGGCATCTAACAATAATAACATAGATTTAGGTACAAGATAGAATGAGACTACAAACCTAACAACCTGCTCCATGAGAGAGATGAATACTTTATTGGTTCTTTTTTCCTTGTGCCGCTAGGAACTAGGAAACATTGAAGCAGAGTCAAAGAAATATATTTCTTTGCTAGGAAGGCTGACTGTGTATAACGACTGACGCAGGTTTTAGGGTTAGAATATTGAGATAAAATTTAGCTTTACAGTAAGAGAAACTGTGCATGTGTCACAAAGACTAGTCATTTTGATTTTGTATTGTTTGTTATTTGAAGGTGAATGGAAAAAAGACCTATTCCATTTCCTAAAGCAACTGGCCTTAAAAAAAAGTATACCATTTCATTGTTATTGTTGTTGTTAGGTGCCATTAAGTTGGTTCTGACTCATAGTGACCCTATGCACAATAAAACAAAACACCACCAAGTCCTGTGCCATTGTCACAATTGTGGTTGTTTGAGCTCATGCTTGCTTCCACTATGTGAATCCATTCATTGGGATGAAACAGAGGCTATAGACACTATGTCCCATGAAGCCCACATCTTTCCCTTTATAGAAAATGTTCAGCAACCACTGGATTATAACACCTATGAAATGAAATCGTGGAAAATAAGATTAGGAAGTTACCATGCTGCTAGAGCACACAGTAGATAAATTTAAGGTGAAAGAGTTTGAACTCTATTTTTACTTAAAGGTGTCAAAGGAACTACAGGTGTCAAATTGATCAATCACCCTGGCAGCTACTATGGAACAGATAATAACCATGAGAATCAACACTCTGGGAGAACACTCAAATGACTGCTAATTATGGGAGATGGTAAGGATTTAAACTGTGGTGGCAGAAGTCAAGACTGTGAGAGGATTGTGATGTTAGTAATGAGAACAAGAGAAAACAACAAATATACTCAGAGATAAATAAAGGAATGTGGGAAATGGATGGAGAAGAGAGAAATCTCTAAAATGATTCCAGAGTTTTAATAGTATGTTAACTGGCAGTCTAAGGTGACTCTTGTTAGAAACAGAAATTCATAGAATCAGTTAGTTTTGAAGCAAGAATTTTGCCTTTTTTTAAAAAAAGCTATGCTTTTGATGCAATAAGACATCTCAATAGAAATGTCTGGCAGTTAATCAAAAATGTGGGGTTGGAGCTCAAAGCAGAAACAGAAGTGGTGGTATTGATTTGAGAGTTATTGGTTAAAACTGTGAGGGCTGATGGGCTCTCTGAAGGAGAACCAGTAATGATACAACACATAGTGGAGGTACAGGTCTTAGCCCTAGGAAATACTCTCACCTAATGGGAAAGAAAAAATAATGGTGACACAGGAGAAGTAGCAAGACTTTTAAGAACAAAGGAAAACATTATGTTATCTTGACAATGGTTTCAAAATTAAGGATATAATTAAAACCAGTAAACCTTATTTTGAGTTTGTAATGACTATACAAAACAATTTACAAGCCTATTATAGTCCAGTCCAGAAAACTGAATTGTAAGCAGAAAATATATTTTACAGATATAGGAAAAAATTTATGATAGGATCATAAGATCATAACTGTATATAAGGAATTAAAAGACTTTTTCATGATGAACTTTTGGTGTCTTAAGTGTGGTTTTTGTGAACAGAAAAGGCTATTCAGAAGATACTTTGGTTTAAGAAATTATTGTACAATTTATTAAAGTTATAAGTGTAAAAATATCTCTTCTTCAACTCTCAGGTCATAAGCCTTTGTCAGTGTATCAATACCTCTCTGTCACCTACTTGATTGCACTCTCTTTTTTAAGCAATTGGTTTTTTAAGTGTTTGAATCATGTTTGATCTCATTTAAACAATTAATCACTTTCAAATTTTATGAACTGCACTTAGTAACTACGTATATTTGATTACTGTTGTTAAGTGCCTTCAAATCAGTTCTGACTCATAACTCAAACACTTATTGGGGTTTCTGAGGAGTGGCTGGTGGGTTTGAACTGCTGAACTTGTGGTTAGCAATACAGTGCTTAAATACTGTACATCATGTATCTGATTGACTTAGTTATTTAATTAATTCTAATAAATGGGATGTATTGCAGCTCTGCTGCACAAGACCTCTTTAAAGTATTGAAGAGCAAGGATGTCAGTTTGAGGACTAAGATGCACCTTACTCAAGATCTTGGTGTTTTCAATAGTCTTATTTGCATGTGAAACTTGGACAAGGAATAATGAAAACCAAAGGAGAATTGATGCGTTTGAGTTATGGTATTGAAGAAAAATATTAAAGGTACCATGGGTTGCCAGAAGAACAACAAAAAAAAAAAGTCTGTGTTGTAAAAAGTACAACCAGAATGCTTCTTAGAAGTCAAGATGGTAGATCTCACCTCTCATACTTTTGACATTATATCAGGAGGGACCAGTCCCTGGAGAAGGAAATCATGCTTGGTAAAGTGGAGGGACAACCAAAATGAGGGTGCTTTCAAGGAGATGGCCTGGCACAGTGGCAGTAACAATGGGCTCTAGTCTAGCAGCATTTGTGAGGATGGCACAGTGTTGCTTCTGTGTTATGTAGAGTTGCTGTGAGTTGGAATCCACTTGCAGGCAGTTAACAACAATAAATGAAGAGCAAACCAAACCTACTGCCATGCTGTTGTTTTCAACTCAGCAATCCTATACAGGGTTTCTGAGATTGTAAATCTTTTTCCCATAGAGAGACTGGTGAGTTTGAATGACCCTCTTTCCCACTAGCAGCTCAACACTGTGCCACCAGAATGAAATAGAGAGTCAATGAAAAACTATGAAGGCCCTCAACAAGATGTATTGACACCATGGTTGCATTAACAGGCTCGAACATAGCAATGATTATGAGGATGGTGCAGCACAGGACAATGGTTTGTTTTGTTGTTCATAGTGTTGTTCTGTATAGGAATTGACACAACCACACATAACTACAATATCAAAGAACATGTATATGGCAGTGATTCGAGAGATAGAGTAGAGAAGCACTAATGGGTGGCAGGTTGTTATGAAGTTGTGGCAAAGTACAAGCCAAAGGTTTTGAGTGCTAGACTTCAGGCTATGATCATAGGAAGAAGGCTGTTTTGTTTTTTTTTTTTAGATAACTGTAATAGAATCTGTGACCTATTGATTGAAATGCTGAGTGATAGAGAGGAATCAAAACGGTACTAAGGTTGATGGTTTGCAAGATTTGGAGAATGCTAAAAGGATTTCTGGTGGAAAAGTGGTTAAGTATTTGGCTGTTAAGTGAAAGGTTGGTGGTTCAAATCCACCAGGCATTTAGAAGAAGAAAAATGTGGCAGTCTGCAGATTCTACCCTTAGGTACAGAGCTATGCTGTTATAAAGGTTTCCTATGAGTTGAAATTGGCTTAACAACCATGTGCTTTTTTGTTTTAATACCTTTAAGGAATTTTTGTTGACTCAAATGATTAAGCAGGCAACTACTAATGGACAGGTTGGTGGTTTGAGTCCACTCAAAGGTACCTTGAAAGAAGTGCCTTATGGTTTTCTGTGCTTCTAAAAGGTCAGAGTCATAAAAATCTAATGGAGCTCAGTTCTCCTATGCAATTAAGCATTAACAAAGTTCTTTTGAGAAAGATCTGACAGACACAACTCCCTGCCACCATACCTGGGACCCATGCAAGTGTCCCTAACCACATAACATTTTGTACATTTTCCATTTTTAATTAAATGTATACAAGCATAGCAAACTACAAGGATGAGTAAAAAAATTATGCACACCATGGTTATATTAAAATGCCTATCCATGTCCACAGTTGATGACCACATTGAGTGAACATGTGAAATTACTCTGTCGAACAGACAAGTGACAATGGTGCCAAATTATTTGCAAATCAGCCATTGCTCTGCTTTTGAAATAATCCACAGTAGACTTGGGTTTCAAAATGTTTGTGTGAGATGGGTACCCAAACAACTAAAGGAGGAGCATAAACAGAAATGTTTGAACATCTGCAAACAGAATTTGGACCGCTATTCAAAAGAACATAAAAGTTTCTTTAAAAAACTTATTGCTAGTGACAAAACATGGATTCATTACTACAAGCCTGAGAGTTACTGGCAGAGTATGGAATAGAAAAATCATTAATTGCTGACCAAGAAAATGATGAAAAGTCAACCATCAACTGGAAAATGGATGCTTATAGTTTCTGGGCTTTTCAAGGAGCAGTATTAGAACACTATCAGGAAAACAGTTCAATAATAAACAGTGAGATGCTCACTGAAGAGCTGAAGCCTTAACTTCAGATTAAAAGCACAGGACTGTCATTAAAGGGCACTGTGATCTTACATGCCAAATGCATCTCTGCACACCTTTACCCACACGGTTGACACTGCAAAAACTTCCTTTGTAGGTGTTAAAGCATCCTCCCTGTAGTCCTGATCTTGTTCCACCAGACTTTCACCTAGTTGGTCCCCTGAAAGAAGCCCTTCAAGGATAAAGATTCTCCTCTTACGAACAGGTCAAGATAGCAGTGCATTTGTGGCTCACAGCTCAGCCTAAAACATTTTTAATAAGGGGAAATGAAAGCTTGTTGACAAATATACAAAGTGTATTGAAAAGCAGGGAGATTATGTAAAAAAATGATGTATTTTTGTGATTAAAATAAATTCTACAGCCAGATAATTTTTGACTCAGCCTTGTATCTGAGTATAAAATCTGTGCATGTGAATCCACTCTCCTTGTTATTTTCTTTCATAGATTTCTTTTGAATTATGAAACTGATAAGCTGCAAATAAATGGCATCTTAACCTTTAAAAGTGTTTTCTCAGAAAAAATAGCAAATAATATTATATAAATTTTTCCAGAAAATTGCCTTTATGTCTTCTTTAGGATTCTGTATACTCTTGCTTTTAATAAATCTTGTTTTATGATTCTATATTCTCTTGGTTACTTAATTTACATGCTTTTTTTTTTGAGTAGGCACTTTTTATTTTATGGCTTAAAAATAGAGGAGAATTTCTATTATATGGTTAACCCTGATGATGGGCAGGGAAGCATAGATTATGTAAAAATCAACTCTTAAAATCATCTCTTATAAATCTTCCAGAAAATCTGATTTTCAAAGATATAAATACTTATTCAAATGTAACAATATTATACTTTTAATTTCTTTGAGTGAGGGTGCATTCCTTTGAGCTATCAACTGGAACAAATTGGCTCATTTCTCGTATCTTTTTGTAGTCCTCTGAGAGAAATAAAGTATGGAATTCAATATTCAATAAATATTTGAGTATCTGTAATACTTTTTATTGTAATACTCAATTGTAATGTGCCAACTGCTCCTCATAAACCCTATTCAGGGTTGCTATGAAATAGAAAAAACATGAAAGCACATATGTAATGTGCCAAACACTATTCTAAGTACTGGGCACATAGTAATGTACAGAATACACAAAAGTAAACACAAATCCTTAGCCCCTGGGGGATAGGGTTGCATTTATTGGAAGACGAGAGATAATAGATAAAATATATACATGAGATGCATAGTACTGGATGGTAAGTACCCTGAAGAAAAATAAGGCAAGGGATGGGAATATGGAATGAGTAGGCTTGTGGTGAGTCAGAAGTGGCAGTATAGTTACAGTGCTTAGAAAAGTCCTCAGAGAGAAGATATTGTCACTTGGGCAAGAAGAAGATGGAAGTAAACAACATAGTGAGGTACAATCAGAGGAAACAGTGAATGCAAAGGTTCTCAGGTGTTCATGGGCCTAATGTCTTTCAGGAAAAATGGCAAGGAGACCAATATCCCTGCATCTGAAGAAGGTAGCAAGAGGTAAAATGAAACAAATCCAGTTGTACCAGACTTTAAATATTTATCAATTCTTTGAAATATTAATCCATATTAAGGAGTTTGGCTTTTGTTCTGAATGAGATGTTAAGCCATTGGAGAGTTTTGAAAACAGGAGTGATATTATTTTCTTTTTTAAACAAATCACTTTTTGAAATTTAAAGTAAGTGGGGAAGCTGGGACTTTCTCCAGACATCACCAATGTGACCAGTGTAATATATTGAAGCAATCAAAGGGAAAGGGAGTCAGAAAATCATGGTTCTAAACTTACCTCAAAACTTTAACAGGCTAGTTAGCTTTGTTGTTAAGTGTAATTGAGTCTTTTTTTTTACCTATTAACAACCCTGCATAAGGTTTCCAAGGAGCAGCTGATGAGTTTGATTCACCAACCTTGTGATTAGTTGTGCTTGTCTTACAGCACAACACCAGGAACCCTATTTAGCTTTGTTGTTGTTATGTGCCGTGGAGTCGGTTTCAACTCATAGCGACCCTGTACAGGGTTTCCAAGGCAGAAAGCCTCATTTTTCTCACACAGAACAGCTGGTAGTTTCGAACTGCTGACCATGAGGTTAGCAGCCCAATTTATAACCATTACGCTATCAGAGCTACTTTCCCTGCACTAAGTCCTGGTGTGTCCTATAGAATAATCATTTGAACTACAAGGTCCATGGCTCAAACTCAACAGTTGCTCTTTGAAAACCCTATACAAGGTCGCTATGAAACATAATTGACTAGCTAGCACTTAACAACAACAATTAAAGTGAATAGTAACTGAAGTATCTTTTGAATTTAAATTGCTAGTTCTACATACTCAAACTACTGGGATTCATATAAAGACAATTAGAAATCTAATCTTCAAGATTAATTTCTTGTGTTTAATACTATAAAATATTTTATCGAAAAATAGAGCAATAAATTACCCTAGAGAAATTATTAAGAATTATCCTATGAAATTTAAGTACTAAAAAACCATACATACACAATAAAAGTTAAACAATAAAACAAAAGATATTCTTGTATTTTTATTTTACTGTTGATTGGTGGAGTGAAGAAAACAGAAGGAAAATTAATTGTTTTCAGACATTTTTATCTGTTTTTTTTTTTTTAAAGTATTCCACCTTATTCATTAATAAGAGATCCTGAGACTGTCTGAGATTGATTTTGCTGCTTATGCTAGGTCACAATGTTAGAACTGTCTTGTTTTGTTAGTTGCCATTGCAGTTACCTTATATAGAATAGAATGGAACATTGCCTGGGTCTGTTCCATCATCATCACTGTTAGTATCATTGAGTAAGTTTACTCAATGATTTTATCTATAAGGATTTCATTAACTGCTTTTCAGAACTAGCTCACCAAGCCTTTCTTCCTAGCTTGCCTTACTCTTGAAGTTCTGCTGAAACCTTTCCACCATGGATGACCCTGATGGTATGTGAATTACTAGTGGTAGATCTTCTAGTCTTATAGCAGCACACAAGCTATCATAACATAACAAACTGACTAACAGGTGGTGACCTATCTAAGAAAGGAACAAGTTGATGTTCATTTCCTTTAATGTTTTCTTTGCATTAAAAAGCAAAGCAATTTAGGATTACCTCTTAGCAGCAAAATGCCTGCTTTTACATAAATCTGCTCACCCCTAAAATTATTGTTGCTAAGTGCTATTGAGTCATTTCTGACTCGTAGCAACCCTGTCTATGGTTTCTAGGAATAACAGGTGAGTTTGAATCACCAACCTTCTTTGCAAACCAACCTGGCAGTTCATTACTTATCCTACAGTGCCACACCAGGACTTATTACTATAGGCAAGTACAACCAACCCAACATAACACTCATGAACAACCTCTCACATCAGTCCATAGATCCCTATACTGCTCAACTTCACAAAACATTTTAGAAATTGTTTCTACAATATGGAATGAAAATTATGCTATATTAAATGTCATACTTTGTAATCATTTAAATGTAAATATATATACCCGATGACAACATAGACCAGGAGGCAGTCATTCAAACAAAATTTAACAGTCAGGTTTGCAATTTGGGCTCAAGTACAGCAACAGCAGTGTTTAGTTCCATTTAGCATGATATGTTTGCATCACAGGTAGGAAATAAAAACACTATAGTTTCTTTTGTTAGGTGCCCTTTCAGGTTCAAGGGCACCTAACAACAGAAACAATTTATCTAAATTTGAAACCTGTCATCTTAGAGGAAATGTTATTGCTAAGTGTTGTTGAGTCAGTTCATACTCAGAGTGACACTGTACGAAGTTCCCAAGGACCAGCTGGTAGGTTTCAACTACAGACCTTATGGTTTGCTGTCCAGTGCTTATCCTACAGTACCACACCAGGAGTCCATGTAGAGCAAGTAAGAGAAAGATAGGGCAGTAAAATCTCTTTGTCCATGGGAACTAAGACACTGACCCCGAGGACTTGGCTATGGCTCCGTATGGCTCACTGTGTGTTATGGGAAGAATATATGTAAGTCTGACTTCTGCCTACTTTTTCAAGTAAATTAGGCCCATGGGCAATTAAGTGAGAAACTTTAAGGTATTTTGAAGCATTAACTGGGAGTTTTAGTTGCCACTAAACTTCACTGTTTTTCAGAGAATTGATGGACTTGCAGAATTCATGAACATTCCAAAGCTTAGTCTTAGGTAGCAGGTTATATGCTGGAAGAATCTAGTTCAATCTCTGTAATATTTCATGTCACAGAAATATATTAATGGATGCACTGTATAGTACCAAGTATTATCATTTCATAGTTAGGTTTCACTGTTCATTACTTTTGCACTAACATTCATTTTTTTCACATCTCCTTTGATTATCTCTCCTTAGAAGATGACAGATTTTTTTTTCCTTTCCTGCTCTCTTACTGGCAGTTTCTTGTCTCCTTTTATTAAGGCTCAAGATTGCAATTTGTTGCCCTAATAGACCCATATAACAATAGCTTGATACGTTTGCATCACAGGTAGGATATAAAAACACTACAGTTTGTTTTGTCCATTTTTATTTCCTATTTATTTCAATGTAAATTGAAAACATTCAGTTATTAAAACTTTTAATCATGGTTTAAAATAAATGACCACAATACAAGGGCTGTATTTTCAAAACCTTGCTTTTTTTCTAAAGGTATCTGTTTGGGGACTAAAGTACAACTAACCCAG
>NW_006408945.1:1430167-1433549 GCF_000296735.1 Chrysochloris asiatica | reverse complement strand
GTTTTTATTTTATTATATAGATTTAACATCTTTTCTTATCCTGTTTTATTGGACAGATCTTCAAAAGATGCTAGACATTATTTTATTGAATTTTTTCACATTGCAGGCATCATGAAAATATTTGACTACTTAATCTTAATACTGTTTTTAGTAAGATACTTTGGAGTTGATGCAGCAATGGAATGAATGTAAGGATGATAAAATTCCAAATTAATAATAATACAACCAAAATTATTATTAAGCTTAGGGATTGTCTGTGTACTTGAACCACCTCCAACTTCCAGAGCATTTCAGTTAAACTGTGTGTCTAATGCTTATAATCCAAAACTTCAGAAATTCTATTAAGTGCATTCAATGCTTGGGGCATCCTAATACTGCTGGTGATGGACAGGTGGTGCTTGTGCTTAGATGACCACCATCTTTCAGGAAAGAAAGATTCTAACTGCCTTAGGTGCTCCATCTGTCCAAAGAGGATTGTGTAGCACAAAATTCAGAGCTACTTCAACTACATCCTTCTTAGTTACATTAAAAACAAGAATCTGTCCTTTCATATATTCTTCTTGTCTTTAACTAATGCATTAAAAATGCATTTACCTTTTGTATCAGAGCAAAAGGTTGTGATTTTAATACAAAATCTAATCTCTTCTAGTGGAGGTCAAAGAAGTCTCTTCTCATGGGGTTCCCAATTGTATTCATTTTCTTGAATTTCCCCTCATAACTGTGTTTTCTATGCTTAAGTTTCATGTTTTCCCCACATTGTGCGAATAACAGGCTTGTTAAAATGAGAAGTCATTTTGCTGTTTTGAAATATTAGATTGATTTTCTATTCCTTGACTGAAACTTTCTCAGTGATCTAAATTCTTTCCTATAATTTTCTTTCAAGGCAGACTTAGTATTTGTTTTTATTAAATGTGAAACAACAAGCATCCTTTTGCCAGAAAGGACTATAATAGAACAAGAAACCTTTGAGAAAATTCAGTAAAGCTATGTATAATGATAAATTCATTGTCTATACCTATCAGTTATGTATACCTATCAGTTTTAAGTGCTCATCTTTGATCCTATAGTGCTTCATACAAAATTTGGTATATTTTGCACAAAGAAAAGAAGCTCTGTAGCTAGAAGATTAGCTACTAGTCATTTTGCGAGAATGAGGCATAATCAACCTTTCTGGCTTCTATTATCATGCTGACACAATCAAACAAACGTATGGGAGAAAAATGTCAGTAGAAGCAAAATAAATAAATAAAGCTGACTATTCCTCCTGCATTTTTTTTAACAGATTGAATTCAATGCAAGCTGAAAGAAATTGGATATTTACTACATCAATTTCTCTATAAAGTAGTTTATTACTATGCTTTGGGACATGTGACTCTACCTGATAGTATTAGGCTTTCATACAGAAAATTCTTCAGTGATGTTATGTGACTTTGCCTACTCTATAATAGTTAATTAGGTGGCCTCTAAAACAGATATGTATATATAGTAGCACCAGTGTTCTTTCTATTAAGTATCGTTCAGTGGGTTCTGACCCATAACAACACTGTATAGGGTTTCTGAGGAGAAGTTGATGGGTTTGAACTGCTGACCTTACACTTAGCAGCCAACAGCTTATCCTACCGTGCCATACCAGTAGTACCTTAGAGATGCTTTGAGAACATAAAAATGAAACTACTGTATGTGTTTCTGTAATACATACAAACATGCCATTTACTTTAGATAAAAATACACAGCTAATATATTGTGGAAGGAACCCTGCTGACATAATATTTAAATGTGTAGGTGCTAACAAAATGGTTGGTGGTTCAAATCTACTAGCTGCTCCATATAAGAAATACCTCTTAATCTGCTCCTGTAAAAAATGTTATTGTTGCGTGTTGTTGAGTCGGTTACTACTCAGAGTGAGCCTGTATAAGGTTTCTGAGGAGCGACTGGTGAGCTTGAACACTGATCTTGCAGTTCAAACCAACCTTGTGGTCCAGTGCTTATCCTACAATGCCATACCAGGACTCAAATGATCACAATATCAGAAATCATAGGAAGCAGTTCTATTCTGTCATATAGTAACTATCAATCTGAATAGATTTGACATCACACAACAACAACATTATGGATTGTGCTATCATTGTATAATACTTTTCATCAAGGAGTGGCAATTACATCAGTCTGTGCTGCTAAAATCTATTTTCTTTTGTGTATCCTCCAACTCAGCATCAACATGCCTGCTGCTTGAAGTTTCAGGTGCCTGATTGTTATCTGTAAATACATATGTATGATATATCTTAATCTTGAAAATATTTTAAATGGTTTACAAAATTTCATCTTATTAAAACTACTAAAAATAGATGAGAGAATTGGAATGAAAATTCAATAAGGTAAAATATATTTATGAAGCTATGGGAAAAGATTAACATTACTCTTTCTAGTGGCCAAGATACATATACATTACGTGGTTCTCAGCGTATATAGGAAATAATTGCTAAGAAGTACAATTATTCCTGAAATTAAGATATATGCGGTTTCTTTGCAGCTCATAAAGGACACACTAGGTAAGGCGTTGACTTACTTAGTGGTTTAAATCTGCCAAACTAACCAATACGTCATAAAGTGGAAATATATTTGTAGTATGTTGCATGTGGTTATTATATTTTTTATTCACTCATGCATCCACGTCCATTCATACAAAAATTTATGTTGTTGTTGTTAGGTGCCACTGATTCAGTTCCAACTCATATCTACCCCATGCTCAACAACATAAAATCCTGTCTAGTCATGCACCATGCTCACAATCATTGATATGTCTGAGAGCATTGTTGCAGCTACTGTGTCAGTCCATCTCCTTTAGGGTCTTCCTCTTTTTCACTGAATCTTTACACTTTCACTTTCACTGACACCAAGTATAATGTCCTTCTTCTCAGAATGGACCCTCCTGATAATGTTTCTAAAGTATGTGAGATGAAATCTTGCTATCCTTCTTTCTCATTGAAATGCTGGTTATATTTCTTCTAAGACAAATCTGTTATTCTTCTTGCAGTCAATGATATATTCAATGATCTTCAACACCACCATAATTTCAAGACATCGATTCCTCTTCAGTAACCCTTATACATTATCTAGCTGCTATTCATAATGTTCTACCACTCGACTGTCAGTTTGTCGTACTGTGGTGGCTTGTGATTTGCTGTGATTCTGGAAACTATGCCACCGGTATTTTAAATACCAGCAGGGTCACCCATGGTGGACAGATTTCACATGAGCTTCCAGGTAAAGACAGACTAGGAATAAGAAGTGACAAACTACTTCCAGATATTTTATCACTGAAAACCTTATGAATAGCAGAGAAACACTGTCAGATATAGTGCCGGAAAAGAGCCCCTCAGGT
>NW_006408945.1:1425907-1430067 GCF_000296735.1 Chrysochloris asiatica | reverse complement strand
TGGATTGCCACAGTGGCAGCAGCAATGGATTCAAGCTTAACAACAATTATGAGGATGGCACAGGACCAGAAAGTGTTTTATTCTGTTGTGCATAGAGCTTCTATGAGTCAGAACAGACACAAGGACAAATTACAACAATAAAGCAACAATTTGGAATGTGAAAAAAGGGTTAGATAAGGTGTTTGAATGTTTATTGTTCTTTTAATCACAGGAAATTGTTTAATTTCTGAATTGTTGTTGTTGTTTTTAAATGCCATGAGTCCATATAGACTCATAGCAACCTTATGCACTACAGAATGAAACACTGCCAGATCCTGCCAACCTCACTACTGTTGCCACGCTTGAGTCTGTCGAGGCTGCCACTTGGCAAATCCATCTCATTGGGGGTCTTCCTCTCTTTCTCTAAGCGTTCACCTTACCAAGCATGATAGCCTTCTCCAGTGACTGCTCCCTCCTGACAATATGTCTGAAGTATGAAAGATGAAGTCTGGCTACACTTCTTCCAAAATGGATCTATTGGTTTTTTTGGCAGCCCATGGCACTTTCAATATTCCCTCCAACACCATAACTCAAAAGCATCAATTCTTCTACGGTCCTCCTTATTCACTGTCTAGCTTTTCATGCATATGAGGCTATTGAAAATACCATGGCTTGGGTCAGGCACACCTTAGTCTTTAAGGTGACATTTTTGCTTTTCAACACTCTAAAAAGGTCTTGAGCAGCAGATTTGCCTAATGCAATACATCCTTTGATTTCTTCACTGCTGCTACTGTGAGTGTTGATAGATGAATATCTCATCCTATTTCACATCCTATCTCAACAATCAATGGTAAAATCATATAATTAAAGGCACTCTGAGTCAAAGACACTTAACATCAACAACAATGTTGTATAACCAATATATAAAACTTACTTCCCTATTAAGCAAATCATAGTACATATATTGCTCAACTGAAGTATTGTGGTTTGAACCACCAGAGACATCTCTTGATGTCATTGCATGAGTTGTGTGCTTTAAATGCCTTTAAAGATCATCTTCTGTAAAGATTATTAGAATTCTTCCAGGTTGAAAAATCCTATCTCTTGATACTTTTCCTTTTTTCCAAGCATGTTTAGGTGTTCTAATTCTATGCTTCTGTATAGGAAAGATACTAAATCTTCTGCATATAAACCTTTGTCATGAAAAAAGGAAAAAAATAAATGTCTACATTCATTATGAATAAATATCAGAAATTATATTTTAAATGTCAAGTTTTACAAACACAAATTTGCCATTTGTAACAGGAAGCTTTGAAAAACATACTAAATAGCTGACATTGCAAAAGCCCATGAAGTCTAAAACATAAGTAGTTATATATGAGCTTTTTCTATAGTTTTTTCGGAAAATAACTTTATGTAAAGGAGGGAAATTAAATATAAGATCCTAGTATTGTATACCAAATATTGAGCCAAAATATGTAAGTTAATGGCAAAAGTAAGGTTTTAAGAACTTGTTTAAAATGAGCACACTCAAGATATTGACAATGATAAAATTTGAATTAAAGTATAGTCTTTTTAAATGGGCACTTGTATTGATATGAAAGTCAGGAGTGGACAGGGATCACAGAGCAGTTCTTTATGTTGTTATAGGAGTAAGACTGTGTAATCGGTAATGGAAGTCATCTATATTGCTCTTCTGAAACCTGTCTACCATTGGCTGACTGTGCTAATATTTAAAATACTGATGGCATAGCTTCCAGAATCATAGCAACTCAGAAGGCACCACAGCACAACAAACTGACAGACAAGTGGTGGTTAAGAAAGGTGTGTGACAGGGTTGTATACTTTTACCATACTTAACCTGTATGCTGAGCAAATAATATGATAAGCTGGGTTATGTGAATAAAAACATGGCATCAGGATTGTAGGAAGACTTATAAACAACCTGCGATATGCAGATGATACAACCTTGCTTGCTGAAAGTGAAAAGGTCTTAAAACATTTACTGATGAACATCAAAGACCACAGCCTTTGGTATGGATTGCATCTCAATATAAAGAAAACAAAAATCCTCACCACTGGACCAATAAACAACATTCTTATCAATGGAGAAAAGATTGAAGTTGTCAAGGACTTCATTCTTGTTGAATCAACTAAGAACACTCACAGAAGCAGCAGTCAAGAAATCAAAGGACGTATTATTGCATTACGCAAATCTGCTGTACCAGACCTTTTTTTTAAAGTGTTGAAGAGCAAAGATGTCAGCTTGAGGACTAAAGTGCTCTTGATCCAAGCCATGGTATTTTCAATAACCTCATATGCATGTGAAAGCTGGACAGTGAATAAGGAAGACCTTAGAAGAATAGATGCTTTTGAATTATGGTGTTGAAGGAGAATATTTAAAGTGCCATGAGCTGCCAAAAGAACCAACAGATCTGTGGTGGAAGAAGTGCAGCCAGAGTGCTCCTTAGACGCCAAGATGGCCAAACTTTGTCTCTCATGCTTCGGTCATACTGTCAGGAAGGAGCAGTCACTGGAGAAGGATATCATGTTTGGTAAGATGGAGGGTCAGAGAAAAAGAGGAAGACCCTCAGCGAGATGGACTGGCAAAGTGGCAGCATTAATGGACTCAAGCCTGGCAACAATTGTGAGGTTGGCCCAGGATCGGGCAGTGTTTTGTTCTGTTGTGCATACGGTTGCTCTGAGTCAGTACCGACTCAATGGCACCCAACAACAACAAAAATATTGTTTTAAAATAAAAGCCTGAAACCAGAATTAGCTCTATAAAAACTAGTACTTTTTTCTAGATCTTAGTGAAATCATTTCTAGTTGATCTAAATCATACTATTTACCTTAATCCTAGCATTAGAGGGCGAGCACTGGACTATGAACTACAAGGTCGGCAGTTCAAACCCACCAGCTGTTCCTTGGAAACGCTATACAGGATTCCTGTGAGTTGTAATCAACTCAACGGCACTTAACAATCACAACAGTTTTGTATGCAAGCATTAGATTTGCCTTCTGAAATAAATTATTTCCCATATTAGATTTTGTTTTGCTTTTGTTTTCCTTCTTAATAGACTGTTTACCATTCCTTGGAAATAATTAATAATTGTTGTTAAGTGGCATCGAATTGGTTTTGACCCATAGTGACACTTTATAGGGTTTCCAAGGAGCAGCTCGTGAGCTTGTACCACCAACCTTGTGGTTCTAACCGATTTTGCAGTCCAGCACATTAATCCACAGCACCACATCAGGAATTATTAATAATTTGAGGAATAAATTCTATGTGATATTCAGTTTGACTAATATTGCAACCAATTTCTCTCAGGTTTAAATTGTAACAGAAGCTTTTTTCTTCTTCTTTTTAATGGCAGGACAGTGATAGGATTTTTGCAAACAGTAAAACATCCAACACTATTTTGTAATCGTAGAGGTACTTGGCAAAAGTTAGTTTTTTTCCTGCTATTCCTTATATTCTATGTGAGAAAAAGAAATATAAGAAGAGCTGGATGATATAGTAGTTTAGCCACCCAAATACAGTCATATGCCACACAATATCTCTTTGGGTAATGTCCAACTGCATAGATGTCTGTGGTACCAATCCCTGTGAAGCCTAGTATATTAAAATTTTGAGACAGATAGGACGAGTCACAAACAGGCACTATTTGTGATATGCATCAAAACATCGTCATCATTATTATTACTGTATTATTTTGCTAAAGATGTTTAAGTGCATCTGGAAATGTTTCTTTGCTGTCCTTATGCATAAAAAAGCGCTGTGGGCTAATGTGTCAGACTGCAAAAATTGTTTGACCCACAAGTTTGGTGGTTGAAGCTCACCAGCTGCTCCTTGGAAACCGTATGCAGGGTCGCTATGGGTCGGAATCACCTAGACGGCACTTAATAAGAACAACAACATACTATATACTAAGGGAGCATGGAGTTCTGGTGTGGCGCTGAGAGAAAACGCACTGGATAGCATGGTTTGTTTGAAACACAAGGTCGGCGGTTCATATTAACCAGCAGCTCCTTGGCAATTCTATGTGTGGTCGCCATGAGTGGGTCCCAACTCCACGGCACTTAACAATAACAAAGGAAACCTGGTGGATCTATACCATAAGCGATAAACACTGTACTCTGAATCCTAGTTGAATCCTACTAGCTACTCTGCAGGAAAA
>NW_006408945.1:1415930-1416997 GCF_000296735.1 Chrysochloris asiatica | reverse complement strand
GTTCTTGTGCATCTCCACTCACTTCATATCAGCTGGATGCTTCACTCTCAGCTCTAGTCCTCTGTGGTTATGTCCTTGTCCATGGGCTCAGGGGTCCCCAGGTCTCACCACACTTTGGGCCAACCAACACTTCCCCTTCTCTCTCTCATCTCTAGGTCAACAGGAGTCAATGGACTGTGGTTGAACTCAGCCCATTTCTTCATTGCTTCCTTTCCCACTCTTCTACTCATCAGTAGACCAATGTGGTACCCAGCAAGCTTAGTTCGTGTGTTCCCTTTGAGTTTCAGTCTTAGAGGGGAGTTTGTCCTGAAGGGACTTGATTGCTTGCCTTGATGGCTTCCTGACGAACAGCTTGCTTATTCTTATAGTAGCCAGTCATGCTGATATTTTTTATTGGGTTTTTCCTGCTGATATTTCTTTGAAGATGTATATTCTGTTGTTCTAGCTGTTCTAGGCTGGTCTGCTTGTCCTTTCTAGTGGGAATGTCCTACTTCATAAGGTTCTGGATGGGACCCAGGATTCTGCCTAAGGTCCTATACTCTGCAAAGAATTTGCAAGAGGCCTATTTCACTGGGCAAGTTCTAGAACCACTTTTAGGTATTCCAGTCAGTTATAGGCTTAAAAAGGGCTTAAAAGTTGTCTGTAATCATGTTTCCCAACATTCATTTCAATCCCACTCAAATGTCTATTTTACAATAGGAGGCAAGGAAAACAAATATTCATAAGACAGTCAAGCATTTTAGTATTATTTCCCTTCCTGAAACTATGCCTGTATCACAGAGCCCTGTTGTTCCAAGGTTGAGCATGCATCACTCTTTACCTCTGTCCCACTTAGGCCATGTAAACCTGTCTCAGTGTCCCCTGTCTTGCTCTTCTGTCTCCTCCCTCTTCTTATATTGCCCTCCAAAACACCCGAACTAAACCCACACCCAAACCCCACTGTTGTGATACTTTATATCCCATTAATTCTTCCCTCCATTTAAGGCAGTCTATTTTATCTTGTAATCTACCTGACCTTCTCACCACCTGGATCTCTGTTGCTCTGTGTTTGCCTTCTTTCACATTGT
>NW_006408945.1:1413004-1415313 GCF_000296735.1 Chrysochloris asiatica | reverse complement strand
TACAACAGCTAAAAGGAGTTCTGGCAGTATAGAGGTTATGAGCTGGGCTGCTAATTTCACTGTCAGCAATCTGAAACTACCAGCGGTTCTGTGGGAGAAGGATGAGGTTTTCTGTTCTGGTAACGATTTACAGCCTCAGAAACCCTATACCGGGTCGTTATGAGTTGGAACTGACTGCACAGCATATAACCATCACCAACAAGACAAGTATGTAGCTGACTGATGTTAGATATGAACCATTCCAACCATTCTAATTTACACATATATTTGACTTAAAGACAAATTTAGGGATTGAAATTGTTCATAATCCAGGACTTGCTTGTAGATAATATGGTGTTCACACAACATCCAAATCATACAATGTCCTGTTTCACAGAACATATCATAGACATTAAGTAACATGTCTGTAAAATCAATTCCTGTACTGGGAAAAATATCATGAATTTGAATAAGGCTTATAAAGAATGCTAAAAAATAGATCTAAATTGCTTTTCTATGTTATTACTGTTCTGTTTATGAGAGAAAAGAGTTTGAAGTAGGAGTACAGGAAAAAACAAGTACCGGCCTTTACCTGAATTGTCAATTATTTAATTGCACTACAGGGAGGCCAAGATGATAGTGATATTAGAAGAATATAAATACCTCATTCCAAGGAGACAAGATGCTGCAAAAGGAAATGTTTCTATGGTGCTGTGTTAAATCACAGAGAACCTCAAAAGCCAGTTTCAAATGCACCACTTTCAGCCTCCTCTGACAGCCCCACAGATCAGAAAAGAGACCATAGAACTTAAGAGTATTTTTCATGGCAAGAGAAATTCAAAAAAGTTACCTTGAGTTAAAAGGTGATTAAAAGAGTTTAACTTGGCCAAAAGACATTTTCTTCTTTTTATTTTGATTCAAATGATATTTTAAAATATTTTATCAATGTGCAAACATATGATGTTGAAATAATTACAGACAAAAAGCTCCTTGGATGACAAGACATCTGTCATGTACTTTGGACATGTCATCAGGAGAGAGGAGGCCATGGAGAAGGACATCATGATTAGTAAAGTAGACTATCAATGAAAGAGAGGAAGATGCTCAATGAACGGGATTGACACAGTGACTGCCACAATGGGATCAAGCATAGCAACAGCTGTGAGGATGGCACAGGATTGGGAAATATTTAGTTCTCTTATACATCGGGTCATTATGAGTCAAAGCTGACTCAACAGTACCTAACAATAACAGCAACCAACATATAACATTAGCATTTTAGCTACATATCTATTTTAATTAACTGTTATTCACTTCAAACAGGCTACGTTTGCCTAATGAATCTTAAGGATTACTCTGACACTGTATTGGCAATGCTCAAGGTAAAAGTTGTATTGGATTCCTCGAATACAGAAGTTTCATCAAAAGCAATTTATCAGAAGTGCAGACATAAAAGCCCCAACATGTTTTGAGTGAAGGGTTGAAGGGACATATTGAAAAATTAGAAGACAATCTTCTCTTTTCCTTTTCCAAGATTGCCATCACTAATAATTAAGCTTAGATGACATATGGCTAAACCATAATTAATCTTAGATGACATACGGCTAAAGAGTTAGCTAAATATAATAAAATTCTTTGAAAAGTGATTTACTCAAAGTTAACCAAGAAAACTTGTTTTCTATCAAAAATCTACATGATTTTTTTTTTAATAATGTTACGTGCCGTCGAGTCGGTTCCGACCCATAGCGACCCTGTACAGGGTTTCCGAGGGTGTAAATCCTTACGGGAGTAGAAAGCCTCATCTTTCTCCCGCGGAGCAGCTGGTAGTTTCGAACCGCTGACCTTTAGGTTCGCAGCCCGATTCGTAACCACTACGCTACCAAATACTTCACAATAATTACTGAGCATGTACTATGTGCCAGGCACTATTCTAAGCATTTTACATATATAGCTCACTTAACTTTTACATCAATGTTATGATATTATTAGCATCCCGTTTTACAGATAAGGAAATGGAGACACAGAGGCATTGTTCAAACATGCCTAAGGTTACAGAGAAGATAATGATAGAGCTGGGAGTCAAACCCAGTCCCATCAGAAGAGTAGACTTTATCATCCCATCCTGAACTAACCAAACTGGTGTCTTCACAAGAAGATGAACCATGAAGATGCTTAAAAAAGACCACTGCTTCTTTTCAGTGTAGGAAGAGAGCAAGAGCTTTGAGGTTGGACAACTATAGATGGAATCTTTGGCTCCATCAGGGTTTTCAGGCTGTTATCTTTAGGAAGGTCACATTAACAGTGTATAATCTCTCTTTTTTTTTTTTTTT
>NW_006408945.1:1398780-1401249 GCF_000296735.1 Chrysochloris asiatica | reverse complement strand
TCTGTGGCTGCTCTGATCCTTCCCTTCTGGTCTCACCCAAGATGGCAGCTCTGGGAGCAGATGTAATATATTTGTGCAATTCCAATATGCAATTAGAAAGCAATGTATTTCTTGCTTCTTCTACAAATCCCCCTAGCTGTAAGCCTTTCAACCTTCTAAATTCTCCTTTATGTGTGGTTCAGAGTTCTGACACCAACCTATGTGTTGTTGCTGATGGAGCTCCTCACAGCATGTCTACCCTCTCCACCATCTTGTTTGTTCAAAAAGTGGCCATTTTTAACCTTTCTTGACAATCTCAAAAATCTTGCAGTAAACATTGTATATATGTCCTTGTATATTGACTATATTACCCCAAATAGAATTGTTTAGTAGCAGGTATGCATAATTTTCATTTTAGAAGAGTTAACAACTTACGTTTTCAAACAATTAAACCACTTCATAACTCCACTAATAGTGTATGTTGTCGTTAAGCGCCATTGAGTCAGTTTCAACTTATAGTGACCCTGTATAGGGTTTCTGAGGAGCAGCTGGTAGGTTTGAACTGCCAACTTTGAGGTTCCCAGTCCAGTGCTGATCCTATAGGGGCATACCTGGAGCTCAACAGTGTATAATAGCATTGTTTTCCTTATAAACCTGTCAGTGAAATCGTATGTTTGTGATGATTGTGTGCCGTGGAGCCAGTTTTGACTCATAGCAACCCTATATAACATTTCTGAGGCTATAAATCTTTATGGGAATAGAAAGTCACATTTTTCTCCTATGGAGCACCTGGTAGATTTGAACTACTGATCTTTTGGTTAGCAGGCTAGCTCATAATCCATTGTGGTGGTGGTGGTGTTGGTGGTGGTTGTTAAGTGTTGTTTTATTGGTTCTGATTCAGATCGACCCTTGAGAGTTCAATCAAACTAATGTCCTATTATCTTACAATCATTTTTGTTCACAGCAACATTTTAAAATAATACTTAAATTATGTTTTACAATTCTGTATAATCTGAACAAAGTACAATGCTAGATTTATGCTTATCATGAAAATTACTTTTTGATAACTTTACACATATGAAATCAAATAGTTTCTCTCATTCCTCACTTTTTTCTTATGCCAAGAAGCGTTATAACTGTGGCTTATAGCACATGCTTTAAAGTCAAGAGGTCAAGGTTACAATATTGACTTTGTTACATCATAAGTGTATTAGCTTGGACAAGTTATTTAACATCAGTAAATTCTAAACTTGATTAAATGAGGAAACTAACAGAACCTTTGATCAGGTTTTTTACTATTAAGTGAATAAATGCATGTAAAGAGGTACTCACAGTATCTAATAAACAGTACAAACTCAATTAAGTAATAATACTATTATATTTTCTAAAAGCTACATTCAAAGAAATATTTAGTATGTAATCAGAGTTCTAGTAATCTCATAGCAGTTAAGTAAACTACAGTGAGTTTTCATCTCGTAGTACTACATCTGAGACATTATTCTGTTACTATTCGTTATGTTTTCATATTCAGGCACTATATCTGATAATGTTCCACTGCTATTCATAAAGTTTCAGTGGATAAAGATTCAAAAGTAGTTCACCTCTCTTTCTTAGCCTGTCTTAGTCTGGAAATTCTGCTGAAACCTGGTTGACCCTGCTGGTATTTAAAATATCGATGGCATAGTTTCCAGTATTACAAAACCACTTAAGCCAGCACAATACAATAAACTATACATCGACAGAGTATTGCCAGAACTTTTAGCCAGATTCAGAAGTGGACAAGAAACTAGGGATAGCATTGCTTACATCAGATGGATCTTGTCAGAAATTTGCTTACTTGTGCTTTATTGAATATGCAAAGTCTTGAATGTGTAGATCATGACAAACTATGGACAACATTGTGAACAATGGGTTTTCCAGAACACTTAAAATATGATTAGGAGGAACCTCTACACAGATAAAGTGGTGGTTGTGGAACAGAACAAAGGACTACTGAATGATTTAAAATCAAGAGGGATGTGCACCTGAATTGTATCTTTTCACGATATTATTCAATCTACGTGCTGAGCAAATTGCCTGAAAATCTGGATTATGTGAAGTAGAACATGGCATCAGGTTTAGAGGAAGACTCACTAACAACCTGCAATATGCAGGTGATACAATCTTTCTTGCTAGAAATGAAGAGGGCATAAAATACGATAAAGATAAAAGACTACAGACTTCAGTATGGATTGTATCTCATTGGAAACAAAACAAAAATCCTTACAACTGGACCAATAAATATCATCATGATAAATGGAGAAAAGATTGAAGTTGTCAAAGACTTCACTTTGCTTTATCCACAATCAACACTGATGGAAGCAACAGTCAACAAATCAAACAACATATTACTTTGGGCAAATCTGCTGCACAAGGTCTGTTTAAAGTGTTCAAGAGCAAAGATGTCAGGTTGAGGACTTAGGTGTGCCGACCTAAGCCATGGCATTTTCC
>NW_006408945.1:1392132-1398515 GCF_000296735.1 Chrysochloris asiatica | reverse complement strand
ACCTCACACAAGAGATAGATGGCACAGTGACAGAAGCAATGAGCTCAAACAGCAACAGTTGTATGGATGGCACAGATTGGAGAGTTTTTCATTGTGCATAAGGTCTCTATGAGTCAGAACTAACTCCAGACACCTAACAACAACTCATGGGTTGTTTTCAATATTGGCAAAAATGATTTTAATTTTCACATAATTTAGAGATATTAAGTCTGAAAACATATAAGACATTTGTATCTGGTATTTGCAACTCTCATCCTTTTCAAAGAGTATATTGATTGTATTAGTGTGACACATTCTTAGATTATTTATTCCATTTTCTCTTCATTGTATCCTTTATATAGACTTTGTAAAATTTTATTTTTTCTAAAAGATTGATTAAAATAAGGTCATATAAAAGCACCCTCTAACATTATAATGTTATACTTTCCACAAGATGGTATTCATAAATTTCTTTACTTTTAATAGTTAGAAATTCATGAATTTTATATAATTAGAGGACATGTAAGAATAAAACTTATATTTCACAATTTTCCTAGTTTTTGTTTTGTATGCTGAAGCATGTTTCTAGAGAAAGAGGTAGAAATATATTCTCCTTCCCAAATCCCTCATGAAAAAATAGAAGAAGACTTTCAATCCCTGTGCCTTGTGCCTTATACATACTCCACAAATTTGTTTTCCTTTACCATGTACCAACTGAGGGCTCACTGTATGCTTAAAATGGTCTAAGCACTGTGAGTAATTGAAAATCTGGAAAAACTTAAAATTATGTTTGAGGTAAAAGATACATGTTAAGAATATACATAGGAAGCAGTGTGTCACTGAGAAGTTATTATATTACTAATGAAGAGCACAATTATTTTTTAAGTCCCCCTTTTTCCCCAAGTAGAACTCTGAAGTTACAACAATATTTGGGTCAATTTTGAAGTCAGATTTGTACCAACAGTTGAGTTCTGATGTCCGAATCAAAACCATGCCATTAAAATCTGCCTGTCAACTTTCTCCTTGCAGCAAATTCAACTGTTACAAGTTTTGAGGTCATAAGTTGCAAATTTAAAAAAAAAAAAAAGCAAAAAACATAATGTTTTCTAACTTAAATTATTTTTGACCTCACATATTCAAAACTACAACTTTGTTAAGAAGCAGGCTATTACTGGAACATAAAGTTTCTCTTGCAAGTTCACAATTGCTTTTCCTGCTTCCTTTTATTCTCACTATAGGTCCCCTGAGCTACACTTTAAGGAGTAATCTTCTCTCTTAGAACTGTATAAATACAGTAAACCCAAGTAAAAACAGATGGTCGGTGTGATCATTTTTAACAGGCCTGGAGATGTCCATATGCTATTCAGTATTGTGACATCTGTGTGCCCCTTAAGCTGTGGAGTGTTCTTTAACATAAGCAATTTTTAAGAAACAAGGTGTCAAACTAATCACCCATATGAAGTCAATCAATGCTTCTGTACCCCCTGAGTACAATCGGTGAACATCCTTAGAGTGTCTTAACCACTTATCCTCCTGAGTGCATGGTGTGTTCTTATAAAAACACTGTTATATTATTGAGCTTCCAAGTGAAAACATTTTTGAGAGGTAAAAATACGTATTCAATTAACAATGGAGTCACTAAATGAGTGCTGCAACAGCATTTCCCTACAATGAAATCTGGGAGTAGTCACCGAACTACGAACAGTGCTTCTACAAACTGCTCCCATACAGCGATATACAGCCAAGTCTTATTCGGGCACGGTGGTAGTGCTTATGTGCCGCGGAGTCGGTTCCTACTCATAGCGACCCTGTACAGGGTTTCCGAGGCTGTAAATCTTTACAGGAGCAGAAAGCCTCATCTTTCTCTCGCAGAACAGCTGGTAGTTTCGTACTGCTGACTTTGCAGTTTGCAGCCCGATTCGTAACCACTACACTACCAGAACTCCTTTATTCAGGCATATTCTACATTAATAAGTGACTATGAACTTTCTTGAATATGAAAAGTTTAGTCCAGTTAATTCTGAAACACCTGGTATAAATACTGTTTCTTTTGTTTTGAATCTCTAACCAAAACAAAGTATTGCATTGATTTTCTAACCTGTATATTCTCTCTTGTAATCTTCATTATGGAGAAAAATAATCTGATAAGCTACATTACAAATATAACATAGCAAATGCTTGAATATGACAATGTTTTGATGACTTTCCTGTTATGTTCTTAAACGTTGTTCTTGTTGGTTATCATTGAGCCTATTCTGACTTATGGCTAACCCGTGTGTGCACTTCACAATAGCTTCTAAGTGAAAGGTCACTGACTGCTTTAGGGGGTAAGAGATGAGTCAGTGTGCTTCTGTAAAGACTAATAGCCTTAGAAACTGTAGGGAGCAGCTCCCTGTCCTACAGGTTTGCTGTGAGTTAAAACTGACTTGATGTTAATCAGTAAAAGGCTAATGAACAAAGTTATCACTTCACAAGTCTGCTAGGCACCTAATGTCTTCTTTGTTTGTTCATGTCTTTTGCCAATTTCTAAAATCATATTTTTTGTCTTTTTGTCATTGAGGTGCTGGTGTTTTCTGTACATTTTAAAGATTATACCATTATTAGATATGTCCTTGCCAAAAATGTTTTCCCAGTCTGTAAGATGTTTTTTTTCTCTTCACCCACCAGCTGCTCCTTGGAAACTCTATACAGGGTTGCTCTGAGTAGGCACTCAACAACAACAACAACAATACTGGTTTTTAGTTAACATAAGAATTTAATTTTTAAGCTGTCCTAGTTATCAATTTCATCTACTGATTTTTGTGTGCATAGAGTTTTCTTTGGTTGATTTTCTTGGAAAAAAAAAAAAAACAACCTTTCTTCTTAGGAGACTCTTCATAGCCTTGAAACTGCAACCTTTCTATTTAGGAGCAGAGCTCCTTAACTATTTTTTCCATGCAAGGACTCTTAATCTTAATGTTGTTGTTGTTAAGTGCTGTCAAGCCATTTCCACCTCATAGTGACCCTGTATAGGGTTTCTGAGTAGCAGGTGGTGAGTTTAAACCACTAATCTTGTGGTTGAAACCAACCTTTGAGGTCAAGTGCCTATCCTATGGTACCACACCATGTCTCCAAGGAAGCTTAATAAATATGTGTTAATAGGGAGGTAGGTAGGTAAGTAGATCGATAGATAGATAGATAGATAGATAGATAGATAGATAGATAGATAGATAGATAGAAAAGATGTCCTTTCCCTCCTGTTGTTGTTAGGTGCCATTGAGTCAGTACGAACTCAGCGACTTTATACACCGCAGAATGAAGTACTGCCCGGTCCTGGGCCAACCTCACTACTGTTGCTATGCTTGAGTCCATCAATGCTGCCACTTGGCCAAACCATTTCGTTGGGAGTCTTCCTCTTTATCTCTGACCCTCCACCTCTGACCTTCCACCTCTCTCCCTCCTATTACTATTCAATTTAGTAATTTTAGGCTATGGACTTGTTCAGAGTTTGCAAATAAGGTGGTACAGTTATCAATATACTTTTGAAAACCACAGTGAGTAATTCATGATATTCTTCAGCAAAGGTTTCTACCTCAATTTAATACTGGTATAGTCAATGAATATAAATATACTTATTAAGTAGTTAAATAGTTCAACTTTGATATTAATAGTTTTATAATATCAAATTAGGTTTAAGTTTTATTCAATTCCTACTATTGTGTTCATCAGAATTAATGTATTCTTTATTAGTAATTGGATAGAGTAGTTTTTTTGTTTTTTGTTTCAAATAATGCTGGCAACTTTATATGATCATTTATTTCACAAACATTAATTGGGTGCCTACTTTATGCCAGGCATTCTGCCAGGACCTGGGTATAGTAGAATGAGTAAGATAACTTCTAGGAGCACTTACTTTTAAAAACTAGTCAATTAATTCCACAAATATCTATTGAGTACACATTATGTCTCAGGGATGATATTCAGGTATGAATAATGCACAGTAATGATGAATATAGATAGCTCCTGTATCTTTGACCTTGAGGCAAGAATTCAAATAAAAGTAATTTATTTCAGAGGTGCTCCCAGGAAACACTGAGGAATGGGGAAGAAAGACATGGAAAAAAAAAATTTTTTTTTTTTTTGGCATGGTGTTATTGGGTCAGCACTGGGCTGTGATCTACAAGGTGGATGGTTCAAACCCACCAGCTGCTTGTTAGAAACGCTGTACAGCGTAGCTATGAGTCAGAATCTACTTGACGGTACTTAATAAAAACAACATCAAAGAATTTACAATTAATTATAAATAACTATAAATTAACGCTGCCAGGAACTCTCGAACCAGCAGAGAATTCACTTCAGTTATCCTACCCTATAAGCCCTATTGACACTGTAGGACAAACACTGGACTGCTAACCTCAAGGGCAACAGTTCAAACCCACCAACCACTCTCCAGGAGAAAGGAGAAACTTTTTGTTCCTGTAAAGTTGACAACATCAGAAAGCCTACACAGGAGTTATGAGTTGGAATTGACTCAGTAGGAAAGGGTATATCGAATGTCTGGGTGGTGCAAATGGCTGTGTTTAACTGCTACCTGGAATGTTGGTGGTTCAAACCCATTCAGAGTGACCTTGGAAGAAAGATCATTCTTGAAAACCATATGGAACAGTTGTACTTTGCTTATATGATGGGGTTTCTATGAATTGGGATCAACCCAAAAGCAGCTAACACTCCACTCATAATCTGTTAGTTGATAGTTTGGGGTCTCAGAGATTGGATTCCCTTGCAATCAGGGAAGGCCCTTATGCAAAGTTATGCAATGTTGCAGTTGGAAATCAGCCTCAGAATACTTTCAGTGTAGTGGGCTTCTTAGGCTAGATCCTATCAACCCAATTTAGATACATATGCACCTTCTGTGACTGCTAGAAAATAAAAAAGAAATTGTTCTTTTTGATTCTGTAATCTAAACCCACATATGTTTAATGATCTCTTTTCAGTTATCTTCCCCTACTTAGATGTTGAATGTCTATGGTTTTTGTTTTTTCCCTGACAATCTCTACTTTAAAATCCATGAATTACTTTCAAACTACTTAATTATTTTCATTGCTCTATACTGTACCTTTGTGGGATGACATCAAGAACATCATACATGAAGAAAGCAAAAAGTCATTAAGAAGACAAGAAAGAAGGAAAAGGACAAAATGGATGTTAGAAGAGACACTGAAACTTGCTCTCCAGTGTAGAGATGCTAAAGCAAATGGAAGAAATGAGGAGGTACAAGGGTTGAACAACAAATTTCAAAGGTCACCTTGAGTAGATAGTCAAATATTACAGCAAAATGTGCAAAGATCTGGAATCAGAAAACCAAAAGGGAGATGTTGCTCAGCATTTCTCAAGCTGGGGGCGGGGGGACTGAAGAAAAAATTCAAGCCTAGACTATTGTTATTGTAAGATTCTCTGAGCAAATTATTGAATGATGCAGAAAGCATGAAGAGAAGATGGAAGGAATATACAGAGTCACTATACCGAAAGGAAATGGCTGATGTGCAAACGTTTCAAGAAGTAGCATATGATCAAAAACCAATGATACTGAAGGAGGAAGTCCAAGGTGCATTGAAGGAATTGGCAAAGAACAAAGCACCAGGAATTGATGGAATTAAAATTGAAATATTTCAAGAAAGTGAGGTGGCATATGAGGCACTCACTCATCTCTGCCAAGAAATTTGGAAGAAAACTATCTGGCTGACTGATTGGAAGAGATCCGTACTTGTGCCCATTCCAAAGAAGTGACCCAACAGAGTTTGGAAATCATTGGACAATTGCTTTGATATCCCATGCAAGTAAACTTTTACGAAAGGTGATACAGAAATGTCTGCAAGCATACATTGACAGAGAAGTTCCAGAGGTTCAAGCCTGGTTCAGAAGAGGCCGTGGAATGAGGGATACCATTGCTGATGTCTGATGGATCTTGGCTGAAAGCACAAAATATCAGGAATATGTTTACCTGTGCTTTATTGACAATGCAAAGGCTTTCAATTGTGTGGATCATGACATGTTATGGAGAACATTGAGAAGTATGAGTATTCTGGAACACTTAATTGTGCTCATGAGGAATCTGTACATGGACCCAGAGGCAGATGTTTGAACAGAACATGGGAACACTGAATGGTTTAAAATTAAGAAAGGTGGGCAACAAGGTTGTATTCTTTCACCATACTTATTCAACCTGTATGCTGAGCAAATAATCCAAGAAGCTGGGTTATATGAAGAAGAACATGGCATCAGAAATGGAGGAAGACTTATTAACAACCTGTGATATGCAGATGATACAACATTGCTTGCTGAAAGTGAAGAGAACATAAAGTGTTTACTGATGAAGATCAAAGAGCACAGCCTTCGGTATAGATTGCATCTCAATGTAAAGAAAG